>NW_025204367.1:0-9338 GCF_004010195.1 Chiloscyllium plagiosum | reverse complement strand
TCAATACTGACCTTGCTTTGCTGTGGTTCATTGGTCAGGCCCTGGTGTGATCCCTTAACTGTGGATCTGAATCCATGTCCATCCATTGCTCTGTTTCATCGCTGTCCTCCATGACAATCTCTTTAATATTGTCCAACCTTCGCCACCTTTAATAATGTGGATTTTAACCTGATGTGATAGTTTATTGTTATTCCTTCCAATCATGTTCAAATGAGGGTTTCATTACTGCATGTCCCTAAGCGATGTGCTGTTAATTTATTCCACTCGTATATGTGGCCTCCATCACAAACATCACTCAGACATTCCTATGCTCCTGCTTGCTTTTATTCATCATGCTCCCTCTTACACACTGTATTCCCTTCCCTGTTCTTACCACCCCAATACCCCTTCCCTGTTCTTACCTCCCCACAACCCCTCTCTCTCTCTTTCATCCCTGAGAGGCCCAGTCCAGATCCTTCCTTGATGCATAATTTTTAAAGAGTTATATAGAACATGGAACAATACAGCACAGGAACGTTCCCACGATGTTTTTGTTGAACATGCCGCCCAAAGCCCTTTGTGCAGTCAGCCTGAAACCAAACGGTGTTACCCTGACAGTAAGTCGGGAACATGCTGGACTGTATTATAAAGGATATGACAATTAATGATAACTGGACGCTTAGAAACAATGGGAGACACATGGTTTCATAGAAGCAGAATATTTTTAAATCTGTTGGATTCTGTATTTTGGTGTGAGCATAAATGGCAGAATAGATAATGTTGTGGGAGACTGTTGGTGGTGGGGGATATTTGAAATTTCAGAGGCATTTTGACAAGTTTCAACAGGGGCTAACGTATAGCGAGGGAGAGAATAGGGCCTCTGAAAGGTCAATGAGGCCGTCTATGTGCAATCACAGTTGATGGGGGAGAT
The DNA here is from genome assembly GCF_004010195.1 of Chiloscyllium plagiosum. Classification (NCBI taxonomy): domain Eukaryota; kingdom Metazoa; phylum Chordata; class Chondrichthyes; order Orectolobiformes; family Hemiscylliidae; genus Chiloscyllium; species Chiloscyllium plagiosum. Next base: position 8,428 of record NW_025204367.1, on the reverse strand, counting down.
CTGAAAAAAAGGTATTAGGATTTACTGTGGGAAATCCAGGAGAAAACAGAACAGCTCGCGCGCTGTCAGCCCAACGCCCCAAATACGCCATTCCCACGGCCACCTTCCTACCCAAGTGTCACAGAGTCTGTGGAAGGCCACATCGGTCTGTACAGCCACCGACAGACTCCCCCGAAGAGCGGGAGAGTGTCAGCTTCGTCTGTGGCCCATCATCAATGCGATGATGAGAGAGGAAAGTTGAATCCCCTCTCAATTATCCAAGTGCCTTTGTTCCAAATTCAAATAATTCCCTGTTAGTGTAGTGTCTCACAATGTAATGCTGTAATGGAGCCTTAACACTGCCCTTCCACTTCTGTGTTCTGACCCTTATTACCCAGAATTTGGTCTACGACTGATTGATAATCTAAGGCCACATATTTTCTTCATCATCCCATTGTTATCCTTAACGATAAGAGTTCCCCATCCTGCTTCCCATTCTGCCTGACTTTCCAGAACGTTGTGTAGCTGTGGATATTAATGCCCAACCTTCTTGTTCACCCTGTGACCATGTCTCCCTGATGGTGATGAGATAGAAATCACAGTCACACGAGCATATCCCTTATTGCAAATGCTACGTCCATCCAAATTTAGAAACAGTAATTTACTTTTTATCGCAATTTCCTATCACAAACATATTTGTTGATGTACAATTTTATTTAAATTAACTTTCTTCCTGTTCCTTTCTGTTTCTCCTCAACCACGTCCCCATGTTTCAATATATCAACCTTTCCCCGTAGAATTGGGATTTCCTTTCAGCTGAACCCTGTCCCTCCTAATGTGTGTCAGTTAAAGCACTCTGCATAATCCTGGTCATATGATTGACCAGGGCACTGGATCCACCAATGTACCATCCCAATAAAATAGCTGACTTCTCCCTGAGAACTGGTAGCAGTTCACGCTGCAGCAGACCCACTTCTTCTGACACCATTGTTTGATTCTGAAAACCTGCTGCACTCTGGTGATATAACTCACTGTGTGGTTCTAATTGCTGCCTCTATCAGCGCCTCTGACTCCTGCATTTGGTCTGAGATACTGAGCCAACAGAATTCTCCACTCCAGAGAGATGCAGCAGCTCAGGCCATAGATCGAGACTGGGATTTTCCAGGTCTCTGTTGGACTCAGTGCTACTCTACATGAGTCATCATCACTGCCTCAGTCTAATTTCCCATTCTGTCTATTTCTCTGTCTCCAGAAGGTAATCAGGATGTTCCTGACTTAGCTGAATTCCTAATTCCCGTCCATTACCACATTGAAGACAATTGGTCAGCGAGAGAGACATGGAGAGTGAGATCTAGAGCCTTCAGTAAATCCTGCAGCCGGTAAGATCACTCACAATAAACAGCACAGGGAGGAGTTAGTGGCCTTCTGTATTCAGACCCGGAAGACAGGACATAGACGCAGTGCTGGGCATGGAACATCAACATTCTAGGCTTCATTCCCAGCATCTTGTGAGAGTCCTCAATTTGCCATTTCTCTGCACATCTTTCCTACTGATCTGTAACCTCAGTTGTCCTTGCTCATTTACCCCAACTCCATCAATTTTCATGTCATCTGCAATAATGACAGTGAACAGATATGATCAAAGTGTCATTCTAGAGATGTGGCTGCAGAATGACCATTGCAGTGAAGTGAATACTGAAGGGTTTTTGGGATCGAGACAGGCTAGACAAAAAACAAACAAGCTGTGAAGAAAGAATGAGTTGAATGCATTAATGAGACATTCATGTGAACTGAAGATCAAAATTTGGAGTCTTATTTGAGTGGAGCTGAGAATAAGCAAGCAGCAGCAACCGTCAGCAGGAATTCTTTTATAGGAACCAACCAGTGATGGTAATGTCAATATGGTTAGTCAGGACACTGAATGTATTTGTAGCAAGGGCAGTTCAGTAACTGTGTGTGACAGTGGTCTCCATCCCGATTGGATAACTAATGAGGATCCGGGCTGTAATGGATGGAATCCTGGATTGTATATGAGATGGTTTTCTATAACATCACATCACGGATTGTGTGGAGTTTGCACATTCTTCCCGTGTCTGCGTAGGTTTCTTCCAGATGCTCCGGTTTCCTCCCACAGCCCAAAAATGTACAGGTTAGGTGAATTGACCATGCTAAATTGCCCGTAGTGTTAGGTGAAGGGGTAAATGTAGGGTAATGGGTCTGGGTGGGTTGCGCTTGGGCAAGTCGGTGTGGACTTGTTGGGCTGAAGGGCCTGTTTCCACACTGTAAGTAATCTAATCTAATCTAATCTAATCTAATCTAATCTAATCTAATCTAATCTAATCTAATCTAATCTAATCTCCAATAAAGGAGCTATCAACAAAATTGTCTAATGCAGGTCAAATGCTGTGTAATAATAAATATCTAATAATCCCATTATAAAGGTGTTTTGTGCGCAGAGACCCATAATATTATGCAGGACATATTGAGTTTAAGTTCAGACCATGAGATGGAGGAGCGGAATTCGGCCATTTGGCCCATTGAGGATGCTCTGCCCTTCAGTCAGATCATGGCTGATCTGATGATCCTCTATTCTATTGACCTGCCTTTTCCACAAAACCCTTATTTCCCTGATTCATTAAAATCTGACCAAGTCTGTTGTAAATACTCTATATGACCCAACCTCGACAGCCCTCTGCAGTCAGGAATTCCCACAGAGTCACTACCCTCTGCTCATCTCCATCTTAAATGGGTGAACGCTTGCTGGGATTTTCTGCCCTCTGATTACAGATTCTCACACCATTGAAACGAAAGGAAGTGACAGAGATAATTATTGCAGATGACATGAAAATTGATGGAGTTGGGGTTAATGAGCAAGGATAACTAAGGTTACAGATCAGTAGGAAAGACGTGCAGAGAAATGGCAAATTGAGTTTAAGCTGGACAAAAGTGTGGTCATGTCAAGTTCAAGAAAAAGTTAGGATACTGAGGGACATTGATATACAGAAGGATCATGGTGCAATCAGTAACTCCCTGAAAATGGCAACAGAAGTGTTTCAGATTGGAAAGATAACAAATGGAACACTGGCCTTCATCGGTCACAATGTTGGGTAAAGTGGTTTGCGTCTGATGTTGTAATTGTATAAAATATTTGTTTGGCCACATTTGCAGTACTGGGTGCAGTTCACATCTCCACACAATAGGAAAGATGTGGAGGCTTTTGAGAGGGTGAAAAAGGGGTTTATCAGCACGTTGCCTGTGTTAGACTTTTGAAGGGAGTGTTAGGTATAAGAGGAAATTAAACAAAGATGGATTGTTTTGTGAGAATATCAGAAGCTGACAGGCGACCAGATACAGGAAAATAAAATTATGACAGGGACAGATAATGTGGATAGTCAGAATCTATTTTCCAATGTGTAAGATTCAATTAGTAGCGTACCTAGGTTTAAGGTGAGAAAGAGGAAGTTTAAACGAGATGTGTGAGGCATGTTTTTTTAACATAGAGAGTATAAGTTACTGAGGGAGGTTGAAGAAGCAGAAATATGAGCAAAGCATTGAAGTGTCATTTGGACAGAAACATGAGCAGGCAGAGAATAGAGGGACATGGACTATGTGCAGGTAAATGGGACTAGTTTAGAATAACATCATGGTCAGCACAGCCATGGTGGGCCGAAGGGCCTATTACTGTGCTCTACTGTTCTGTTTTCTAACTTCCCAGCATCTAACCTGTTAAAGCCCCCCAGAATCTTGAATGTTTCATTCAATCTCTCTCTCATGTTTTCTGAACGTCAATGGGTTCAACCCCAATCTTCTCCACCTCTTCTCATTAGAAAATCCCTCCATTCTCAGGATCAGCCAAGTTACCCTTCTCTGGCCTGCCTCCAAAGTGACAATGTCGTTCCTTAGGGCACTCAGACTGCTCATAATATTCTAGGTGTGGTCTGACTTTGACCTTACCCTAGATATCCATCTTTTTAGACGCCATTCCCTTTGTAATAAATACCAGCATTTGATTTGCCTTCTCTATTACCTGCTAACTCTGTAAGCTACCTTTTTCAGATTGATAAACAAGAACTCCCACAACCTTTTTTGTTGCCAGTCTGAAACCAATTACTGTTAGCCTGACAGTATGGGCGGCACGGTGGCACAGTGGTTAGCACTGCTGTCTCCCAGCGCCAGAGACCTGGGTTCAATTCCCGCCTCAGACGGTTGACTGTGTGGAGTTTGCACATTCTCCCCGTGTCTGCGTGGGTTTCCTCCGGGTGCTCCGGTTCCCTTCCACAATCCAAAATGTTCAAGTCAGGTGAATTGGTCATGCTAAATTCCATCTAGTGTGAGATGTAGGAGAATGGGTCTGGGTGGGTCGGCGGGTCGGTGTGGGCTTGTTGGGCCGAAGGGCCTGTTTCCACACTGTAAGTAATCTAATCTCAGTCAGGCGCATGCTGAAATGTGTTAGAAAGGATATGTCAATATGCAATAGCTGGACCCTTAGAAACACATTTTATACAATAGAATTTGTTTTTGAGCCTGTTGAATATAAATGGCAGAGTAGATAAGGGCGTAGGAGATGTGTGATGGTACGGAGGATATGGATAATTTGAATTTTCAGAAGCCTTTGCGCAAGTTTCAAGAAGGGCTAAAGAGTAACTTGGTCGAGAATAGGGCCCATTAAAGATCAATGAAGTCACCTATGTGTGGAACCAGAGGAGATGGGTGAGATATTAGACAAAACAGTCTTGTCAGTATTTACTGTGGAGAAAGAGATGGAAGCTCGGCAACCTGGGGAAATAAATAGAGATGTCTTGGAAAGAATCCTAAACAGAGAAGAAAAAGTGTTGGAATGTTAAAACAAATAAAGTTCGATCAATCCTCAGTAGCTCATTAAGTCGATGCTGGAACATTATGGGAAGCTAGGGAAGAGATTGCATTGTCCCTCACAGAGATATTTATATTATCAACAGACACAGTGAGGTGTTGGAAGACTGGAGGGTGGCTAATGCAGTTCCATCACTTCAGGGCTGCAGGGAAATGCGAGGAAATTACAGCCCCGTGAGCCCAGTGATGGGGAAGCTGTTGGAGGAGCTTCTGAGTGAAAGGAGCTACGTATATTCGGAAGGGCAAGGCCTGATTAGAGATAGTCAGCATGGCTTTGTGAGTGGATGACAGTGTTTCACAAACCAGATGGACTCTTCAAGGAGGTGGAGACAGTGAGGTCTGCAGGTACTGGAGATCAGAGTTGAGAGGGTATTGCTGGAAAAGCACAGCAGGTCAGGCAGCATCCGAGGAGCAGGAAAATTGACATTTTTGGCTGGAGCCCTTCATCAGGAATGAGGAGGTTGCCAAGAGATAGATGAAGGCAGAGCAGTCAATGTTGTCTACATGGACTTCAGCAAAGCATTTGACAAGTTTCCAAGGAACGTAGAACATCTAGTCAAGAGGAAAAAGGAAGCTGACTTAAGGTTGAGGAAGCAAGAATCAAATAGACCTCTAAAGGGTTACATGGGCCAGCACAGTGTCTCCGTGGTTAACACTGCTGCCTCATAGCACCAGGGACCTGATTTTAATTCCAGCCCCCTGCGACTGCATGTGGAGTTTGCACGTTCTCCCATCGTCTCTGTGTGTTTCCTCCCGGTGCTCCGCTTTCCACCGACAGCCCTAAGCTGTGCAGATTAGGTGACTCAGCCATGCTAAATTAACCATAGTGTTCAAGAATGTGTAGGTTTGGCATTATAGTCAGGGCAAATGTAGAGCAATATGGTGGGGGAATGGGTCTGGGTGGGATACTCTTTGGAGCGTTGGTATGGCGTTGTTGGGCCAAATTGCCTGTTTCCACACTGTAGAGATTATCTGAAGGTACCAGGAAGGAACTGAAGAATGTACTTAGGTCGAAGGGGCATTTAAAAATCTTTGTTGGGAAGGTTTAAAGAAAACCGTAAGGCGTTCTCCACTTACATGCAGAACAAGAGGATGGCCAGAGTGAGGGTAGGGCTGATTAGGGATGGTGGAGGGAACTTGCGTCTGGTGTCGGATGAGGTAGGGGAGGTTCGTAATAAACACTATGCCTCAGTATTTACTACTGAGAGGGACCTTGTCATTTCTGAGGACAGCATGAAAAGGACTGATACATGTTTACAGGTTGATGTTAAGAAGGAGGATGTGCTGAGAATTTTGTAAAACAAAAGAATAGATAAATCTGCTGCACCCGAAGGGATATGTCCAAAGTTACTACAGGAAGCGAGAGAAGAGATTGTTGCGCCTTTGGCGATGACCTTGGCACCCTCACCCACTGGAGTCGTACCAGATAATTGGAGGCAGGAAAATGTTATTCCCATGTTCAGCAAAGGTAATAGGGATAATCTTGGGAATTACAGACCTGTCAGTGGTGTGCAGATTATTGGGGACGACTCTGAAAGACATGATTTATGATTCATAGTTTGATTAGAGATAGTCAGCATGGCATTGTAAGGGCTGAAAATTTGTTGCTGGAAAAGCGCAGCAGGTCAGGCAGCATCCAAGGAGCAGGAGAATCGACGTTTCGGGCACGAGCCCTTCTTCAGGATTGGAGGAGGGACTTCGGGAGGGGCGTTGGAAATGCGATAGGTGGAAGGAGGTTAAGGTGAGGGTGATAGGCCGGAGTGGGGGTGGGGGCAGAGAGTTCAGGAAGAAGCTTGCAGGTTAAGAAGGTGGTGCTGAGTTCGAGGGTTGGGACTGAGGTGGGGGGAGGGGAATGAAGAAACTGGAGAAATCTGAGTTCATCCCTTGTGGTTGGAGGGTTCCTAGGCGGAAGATGAGGCGCTCTTCCTCCAGCCGTCGTGTTGCCATGGTCTGGCGATGGTCTGGCCAGGACAGAACCCCACTGGTCCTCACCTACCACCCCACCAAACTCCATATACATCGTATCATCCGTCGTCATTTTCGCCAGCTCCAAACGGGTCCCACCACCAAGGATATATTTCCCTCCCCACCCCTATCAGCGTTCCGAAAAGACCACTCCTTCTGTGACTCCCTCGTCAGGTCCACACCCCCCACCAACCAAACTTCCACTCCCGGCACCTTCCCCTGCAACCGCAAGAATTGCAAAACTTGCGCCCACATCTTCCCCCTTACTTCCCTCCAATGCCCCAAGGGATTCTTCCATATCCAACACAATATCACCTGCACCTCCACACACATCATTTACTGCATCCGATGTGGCCTCCTATACATTGGGGAGACAGGCCGCCTACTTGCGGAACGTTTCAGAGAACACCTCTGGGACACCTGGAACAACTAACCCAACCACCCCGTGGCTCAACACTTCATCTCCCGCTCCCACCCCACCAAGGACATGCAGTTCCATGTCCATAGATCCCTCAAAGTTGCCACCCAAGCTGATAGGGCTGTTAAGAAGGAATATGTTGTGTTGACTTTCATCACCTGGGGGATTGATCTTTAAAGCCGTGTGATTATGCTGCAGCTTTATAGAGCCCTTGTTAGACCACACTTGAAATATTGTGTTCAGTTCAGGTTCCCTCATTACAGGAAGGATGTGGAAGCTTTAGAAAGGGTAAAGAGGAGATTTACAAGGATGCTGCCTGGACCTGAGAGCATGTCTTCCTAAGAAAGGTTGAGGGAGCTAAGGCTTTTCTCATTGGTTTAAAGATGGGTGGGGGGCAACTTGGTCAAGGTGAACAAGATGATGTGAGGCATAGACAGTGAATAGTACGAGACTTCTTTTTCGCATGGCATAAATGGCTATTATGAGGTGGCATAATTTTAAGGTGATTGGAGGGTAGTTAAGAGGAGATGTCAGAGGTAGGTTTTTTACACAGTGTGGCAGTTGGGTGGAATGCACTGACAGGTAGTAAAATTAGATACATTAGGTACACTTACTAGACTCTTGGACAGGCACGTGGATGATGGTAGAATGAAGGGTACGTAGTTGGTTTGATCTTACAGTCGGGCAAAAGGTTGTCATGATATCATGGCCGAAGGGTCTTGTGCTGTACTGTTCTGTGTTCTACCTTCCATATGGTGAACTGAGTAATAATCTCAGATCAATGCAAATGGATATGGCATTCCGGAGGAGCTAGTCACCTGGATACAAAATTGGCTTGATGGTAGGAGACAGCGGGTGATGCGAGACGTGTTGTTTTTCTGACTGGAGGCATGTGACCAGCGGTGTAGTGGGTCCACTGTTGTTTGTCATTTGGATAAATGGTTTGGAAGGGAATATTTGTTTCCTGGTAAGTAAGTTTTTTGGGTGACACTGAAATTGGTGGTAAAGTGGACAGTGAAGAAGGCTATGTGTGATACAACAGGAAGAACAGTCCTGCTGGGATAGCGGGCTGAAGAACAGCAGATGGAGTTTAAATAGATAAATGTGAAGTGTGCTATTTTGGTGAAACAAACAAGGGTGGGACTTGCACAGTTAATGTTCGGGCCCTGAGTCGTATGGTCAATCAGTGACCCA
>NW_025204366.1:8735-9337 GCF_004010195.1 Chiloscyllium plagiosum | reverse complement strand
ACCGCAGGGTGGGGGAGATTGAGAAAAATGAAGGAGGGAATAACCTTCAAATCACTTAGAGCTGTCAACTCCTTAAGAATCTGCATCGTGAACTAATATCCTTCTTTATCTGGATTATAGAGGCCAAAGACCTTCAATACTGTAAGATAAAATGGACAATTAGGTCTGCACTGATGGAATGCAAATACGACACGACTCGAATGCAATTCTCAGCTCTTGGCACTGCAAATAACGCTCTAAATACTTCTTCAATGTTGCAAGGTTTTTTGCGGAGAAAGTGAGGTCTGCAGATGCTGGAGATCAAAGTTGAAACTTTATTGCTGGAACAGCACAGCAGGTAAGGCAGCATCCAGGGAACAGGAGATTCGACGTTTCAGGCACAGGCCCTTCTTCAGGAATGAGCAGAGAGTGTTCAGCAGGAGAAGATAAAAGGTAGGGAGGAGGGACTGGGAGGAGGGGCGTTGGAAATGTGATAGGTGGAAAGAGGTAAAGGTGAAGGTGATAGGTCGGAGTAGGGTGGAGGCGGAGAGGGCAAGAAGAAGACTGCAGGGCAGGAAGGCGGTGCCGGGCGGGAGGGACCCGGCTGAGACAAGGTGGGGGGA
>NW_025204366.1:5272-8179 GCF_004010195.1 Chiloscyllium plagiosum | reverse complement strand
GTTCGAGGGATTTGACTGAGACAAGGTTATCTACTGCATCCGCTGCAGCCGGTGTGGCCTCCTCTATATTGGGGAGACAGGCCGCCTACTTGCGGAGCGATTCAGAGAGCACCTCTGGGCCAACCCAATCACCCTGTAGCACAGCATTTCAACTCCCCCTCCCACTCCACCGAGGATATGCAGGTCATTGGACTCATCCACCGCCAAACCACAACAACGCGACGGTCGGAGGAGGAGCGTCTTATCTTCCGACTGGGATCCCTCCAACCGCAGGGGATGAACTTGGACTTCACCAGTTTCTTCATCCCCCCTCCCCCCACCTTGTCTCCGCCGGGTCCCCCCAGCCCGGCGCCGCCTTCCTGACCTGCAGTCTTCTTGTTGACCTCTCCGCCTCCATCCTACTCCGACCTATCACCCTCAACTTGACCTCTTTCCACCTATCACATTTCCAACGCCCCTCCTCCAAGTCCCTCCTCCCTACCTTTTATCTTCTCCTGCTGAACACTCTCTGCTCATTCCTGAAGAAGGGCCTGTGCCCGAAACGTCGAATCTCCTGTTCCCTGGATGCTGCCTGACCTGCTGTGCTGTTCCAGCAATAAAGTTTCAACTGCAAGGTTTTTTGCCCCCAGCAGCCATACAAGCATTAAATTAGTTGCCCACCACCCTTCAAATGAAATATGTATTTCCTCAAATCTTCTATAAACTCGCAACAGCTTTCGTTAAATTTATGCACCTCTGTCATTAATCCTTTGGCAGAAATATTTCGTCATCTCCACGCTATTTTTACATCTCCAAATTTTCTTCACTACAATAGTGCCCCTTTTCATTGTTGCCCGTTCTGGTGTGAACCATAAACAGTGTTTCCATTTTCACTTAACAACTGGAACTATCCATCCCGGGTATAATTTTTCAAAATATCCTTTACGTCGTCTCCAGTGCACTCACATACATCCTGCAACATAGATTCTGGGACTGCACATAATATTCTAATTATGGCCTAACTAAAATTTTCTACATTTGCGGAATTGCCTCTCGGCTCTTAAACTCTCTATTAAAGGATAGACCTCCATCTGTCTTCTTACCTGATACATTAAGAAAATTATATGCATGCATATCAGAGTCTGTCGGCTCTTTCATGCGAGCCATGTTCCGACCCGTCATGATGTATTCCCTGGTCATTTTGTCCTGCCCAAGCACACCATCCAACATTGAAAGAGATTCTTCGTGCTGACTGATCGGTGATGCTGAGGGAAGACGGACCTTTATGGATGAAGTTATTTTGATTTGATGGAATTTAACTGACACTACAAGAGATGTCGACTGACTCTCGTTTCAGAGCATCAGTGCACATTACCAAACTAAATAATAAAAACTGTAAATGACATTAAACCGGAAATGACACCGATATCTTTGCACACCTTACAGGAGGTACTGGAAATAACAATGTAATTACAATGTAATAGACGAGAACAGCCCCACTCAAAATATGTCAAATGAATACCATAGACAGTTAGTTTTCTAATCTTGAAGTCAAGTACCAGGCGTTGCGTTGACATGAAATTTGATTGTGCAAAACAATCAAGCATGAAGGAAAATACGCGCTATTCATGTCCTACCTTTAATGCAAAGACAAAACCAGAGGAAACAAAATGGATTGGATTATCTACTGAAATATTTTACAAAATATCTGCTCCAGTATAGTGACATTCCTCTGCAATGGCACAGTCAGTAAAACAGATCGCATCAATTATATCTCTAGCAACATTGTGAGAACCCCAGCTTTTAGCTGGTCGAAACAGAGCTTCCACTTCCAGCGTCAAGTACCCAGTGCTGCGACTGGAAGCTTACCTGAAGATCGCGAAGCATGGTCTAATGCATTCAGCTTACTTTAGTTGTTCCAGTTTTGAAAATGATAAAGAACCAAACACTCACAGGTTGCTGAATTAATTGACTTAATCAACTACGCTTTATTAAGAAACATACAGCGCTTAAAGCCATAGTACATCCATGCTTCCTTCGTTGAAAACAAAGATTGCTTCACTTTCTAAGCAAAATCGGTCTACCATTTTTAGAACCTGACAATACATGCACATTATATTGACGGTAGGCATGCGAGTTTTCCCTACTACAGTCCTTGTCAATCCATTGTATCTAACACCCCTGAATATCAACGTCTATGTTCATCAACATTACAACAATGCGTTGGCAATTTTGTTCTCTCAACCTGCCGTTTGTATAATTTTCAAATTGTATGTTTACAATTGTAAGCTCCAAGTTTATATCATTGTATGTTTACCTTTTCTTTCACCAAAACGTTAAGGGATAGAATCAGTCATAAATCAGTAATTGTCTCCCACACAATATTGGCGAAGTAAATTTTGAAATGTTGAAACATCTGCACAAAAGTCAAGATGTCCCTCTCAATTGTAGAATATTTCTCTTAATGATGATTTATTTTTCCTCAAAAAATATCCAGTAGGTCTAGCTTCTCATCATCCTCATTCGAGGTATCGCCATGACACCAATATCACTCATGTGAATAGCAAATTTGAATGGCTTTGCGCAATTAAGTGTGGCTAACACTGGGTCAATGTTAACTGTAGCTTTCACAGCTTTGAATGCATTATCACATTCCTCACTTCTTCAAACCGTCGGTCGGTAGAACAGCCAGACATCTAATCTTCAGTCCAAACTTCGGATATTAAATCAGTCGTTCCCAGAAATCGTGGTATTTTCCGCTTCATCAATGATCCTGGAAACTCTCCAGTTATGTTTCTTCTCACATCCCGTGGTGTCATATATCCATGTCCAACTATATCGTCCAGGGAGGTAACCTGGACTTGTTCTGACTCATTCCTCAGCATCTTTATAACCAGACACACCTCCCAAAATCAATGTACCAAATCT
>NW_025204366.1:0-2731 GCF_004010195.1 Chiloscyllium plagiosum | reverse complement strand
ACACATACACACACACACACACACAAACACACACACACACACAACAAACCCACAGACACACACATGTTAGTCGATGGGATGAATTGCATTTGCAGAAACCATTCAACTTTGTTGAAAATGCATAAAATCCGCATGCAGTCAGGTTCATTTTTTATAAGCCATGAGGCATTTTATAAAATCCTACGTTCGAAATAGAACTAGTCAGGCTCAGGATTTGAATATCTGCACACTCTGACCACACACCTTTAATATATTTTCTGAAATAAGGTGTGGTCTTCCTTTTATGAAACTTTAAGTATTCTCTGGCATATGGCTTGAAAGAGGTTCTGGGATTCATATATGGATTAATTGAAACCTGCAGTCCATTCTAAAATATGAAAGACTGAAGAGCAATCCAGGTTAGTTCAATGTATTGCATCAGTGTATGATATTATTGATATTTTGCTAAAAATTCTGTATCCTATAATCCGACTGCAATAGCTACATGACGAAGGAGCAGCGCTTCCTTTGTACTTCCAAAAAGACATGTTGAACAAAAAACCTGATGTCATGTGATCTTGAACTTTGTACAATCCAGTCCCACACAAGCATCTCTAAAATTGCATAAACAGTTCGTGACTTTGAAGAATAGACAGTTCTACAGGAGGATCATGGAATTCTAATTCGAGAATCTGAAATCTTGGATCAATCAAATGAAGCAACTTGAATTAAATCACCTGCTCCTCAGTTTCTCTCATGCAGTTGCTCTTAAAAGCGAAATAATCAGGATCACTTTCAACAAGTGATGCAGATGAGATTGCCTTCCATAGATTGTTTTGCATTTGAAGAAAGAATTATAACTGAGCACTCCATGGCCAGGTTATCTTGATTATCAGATCAACTTGGCAGGAATTTCAGGACATGAGCATTGAAGAGAAACATTACTTCCTACTTTCCCCAGTTATTTGATCAGAATCACACGTGCCAATGCAATCCATATCATTCTGTACCTATATCAAAATTTACTCAATGTTTCATTACTGTATCACTTTCTGGTATCCAGAATTAAGTATTACTAAGTATTGGACATGGTTAAGAAGCGCTTTCAGAAAATGAAGCAAGGTTTCTACAATTCGAACTTCTGCAATAGATGGGGAAATCCCAAGTTGTCTCCTTGAAAAAAAGAAGGGTCACAGGAGAGATCGAACTGAAATATTCAGAACTGTGAGAGGAGTGCAAAAAATGTAGAGATTGTTTCGAAATCTGAAATGATTATCGAATCATCGAATCATAAGGCATAGATACAGAGCGTTTGATCCAGCCCTTCCATGCCCAACCATAATTCCAATCTAAGTTAGATGCCACTGACTGTGGTTGGCCCTCACCCCTCCACACGTTTCTTATTGGTGTCCTTATCTAAAATACTTTAAACATTGTAACTCTACCATATCCATCACTTCATCTGAAAGTTCAATCCACATACTAACTACTCTCTGCAAAAAAGGCTTTGTTTCAGTTTTAATTCTTTCTCCTCTCCATTAACAAAATCGGAATATTTTCGAATTGCCCCACCTGAGGGAATATAGAAACTGTTGATAATCACATTATCTATCCATATCATTTTTTATAAGCCTTAATAACGTCACCTGTCAAGTTGCTACGCTCCACACAATGCATCTTGTGACAGATTTAGGAAGAAAATTCATGGAGCAAAGATGTAAATAAATATTGATACGAGAACATTTGAATAAGGCGGAATTTCACGTTGTAAGTGTTTCGCACAGGGAAATCTTGGACCTGAAATAATGTACGAGGGTGGCTCAACAGAAACTCTGAAGAAGCAATTGAACAAATCTTGGAAAGCAATGACGTGCAGCATTACGGGTGCAGGTTAAAAGCATGTTCCGACATGGTGAAGTCTTAAGATCAGGTCTGGAAATGTTGAAGGAAGTATCTCAGTCTGGTTGGACAATTCTTTGACATGCGGGAAACCAGAACTGAACAAGAGGTATTCTTTTTCGGATTGCCAACGTTTAGTCAGTGGAATTCCACACGGTTCCGTAATCTAAACTATTTGCAATATGTATTAATCAATTGGAAGAATTAGTTAAAGGAACCGTAGTCAAATTTTCAGACTGCAAAAATTAGTTGTAAACTTAAGTTGCAAGGTAATAAAGTTTGCACAGTGATTTCGATTGCTTATGTAAATTGCATAAAGTTGACAAAGGGACTGTACTTTGAAAAAATGTTGACCATGGTGGAAAAATAAAAGGAGCAAAATCATGATGATTTAATTGTGGAAATACTGCAGGAATTTGCAACACATCGGGATGTCGGGTCACTCGCGCATGAAACAATGAAAACTAACACGTGTGAAGCAAGCAATCAGTAAGGCGAAACGAATATTGATTCTTATACGAAACTGGTTGTATAATTAGATTGCAAAGTGCGAGTGAGACCACCCGTGGAGAATTGTGATAGGATTCTTGGCAAAGTCCAGGTGACTAACAAGAACATTTTCTTACGTGTGGATGACCTAAAACGTCCAAGGAGTAATTTTAAGTTCAGAGGAGGAAGGTTTTTAATGAAAAACAGAGGCAATTTTATTTCACAAACACATGGACGTGGACTGACCTACTAGAGGAAGGAGTGAGTCCAGGTACATTTATAATGTTTACTCACATTGGATAAGTAAAGGAAAGGGAAATTTTCAGAGGGATTCGCATCAAACTCAGTGAAGTAAAAGTGCTGT
>NW_025204365.1:0-9336 GCF_004010195.1 Chiloscyllium plagiosum | reverse complement strand
AAGAGACCTTGGAGTGCAGGTTCATAGTTCCTTAAAAGTGGTGTTGCAGGTAGATAGAATAGTGAAGAAGGCACTTGGTATGCTTTCCTTTATTGGTCAGAGCATTGGGTACAGGAGTTGGAAGGTCATGTTGCAATTATACAGGACATTAATTAGGCCACTTTTGGAATGCTGCGTGCTATTCTGATCTCCTTCTTATAGGAAGGATCGTGTGAAACTTTAAAGGGTTCAGAAAAGATTTACAAGGAGGCTGCCAGGATTGGAGCATCTGAGCTCTTGGGAGAGACTGAATAGGCTGGGGTTGTTTTCCTGGGAGCATCGGAGGCTGAGGGCTGACCTTATAGAGGTTTATAAAATAAAGAGCATAGATAGGGTATATAGATAAGGTATTTTCCATGGGGTGTGGGAGCCAGAACTAGAGGCCGTAGGTTTCGGGTGAGATGGGAAAGATTTAAAAGGGACCTAAGGATCAACGTTTTCATG
The DNA here is from genome assembly GCF_004010195.1 of Chiloscyllium plagiosum. Taxonomy (NCBI): domain Eukaryota; kingdom Metazoa; phylum Chordata; class Chondrichthyes; order Orectolobiformes; family Hemiscylliidae; genus Chiloscyllium; species Chiloscyllium plagiosum. Next base: position 8,853 of record NW_025204365.1, on the reverse strand, counting down.
CAGAGGGTAATGCATGCATGGAATGAGCTGCCAGGTAAAGGCTGGTACAATTACAAGACTTAAAAGGCATCTGGATGGATATATGAATAGGAAGGGTTTACAGGGATAAGGGCCAAGTGCTGGCAAATGTAACTAGATTAATTTAGGATATGTGGTCGGTGTGGATGAATTGGATTGAAGGGTCTGTTTCCATGCTGAGTCTCTATGACTCTATGTGATTGGACTCTTAAAGTGACTTGCTATAGTGCTCAATATAGCAAGTTGCTGCTCAAAAGCTATTTTCAGCTATTACAAGGGGGCATAGCTTTAAATTAAGGGGGGGTAGGTATAGGACAGATGTTAGGGGTAGGTTCTTTACTCAGCGAGTCGTGAGTTCATGGAATGCCCTGCCAGTAGCAGTGGTGGACTCTCCCTCATTATGGGCATTTAAGCGGGCATTGGATAGGCATATGGAGGATAGTGGGCTAGTGTAGGTTAGGTGGGCTTGGATCGGCGCAACATCGAGGGCCGAAGGGCCTGTACTGCGCTGTATTCTTCTATGTTCTATGTTCTAAGCCTGCAAAATGTCTGTGGGAGCTGTCTGTAAAGTTAGTAACATAATTTCACCGGTGATTGCCAGGTTGAAGAATTATGTTCAAAATTAGTAAACTTTTTTTTTAGAAAAAGTGGTTCATGACAAGAGAATCAAACCCACCTATTAAAATGCCTTTTAATATTTCAACTACTTGTTTCTTTTTTAAGATCTTGGCCTATTTCAAAATCCAAACTTCAGTTAAGTATTCATCATCATGATGCTTGAGAACAGCTCGAGAACAGCACATGTAAATTTGCATAACTTACAAACATATAATCTGTATGTCAAAGTTCAGGGGTTAACAGTGATCCCAAGGAGTCTTTACCCTTCAAACACAGATACATTGTGAAATGAAATCTTCATTAGGCCTTTTAGTGAGATTTCTGAAATTTGTGTTAAACTTTAAAGAACTTTATAGATTCTAATTATTGTTGTATATGTGATAAATCTTTCTTGTGAACATTCTCTGAAAGTCAACAATCTGTAAAAATTGGAAAATCATTAAGTTCACAGCACATTCAATTCATACTTAGGATAAACTCTTTGCCAATTTGTAATCCAGTTGAGCAAAAAAACTGGTTCTTGCAGAAATACTAATGTGACCACAATTGTAATGGACAGACAGTATGAATGTCATTCAGGTGTCTGAAAAATTGTCAAATGATGCTAAAGTCCACAAAGTGACCTCAAAGGGCCAATAACTTTAATGTCAAATCAGGAATGCTTGCCACTGTTGACACCCAGGATACAACAGCTCAATTCCAGACAGGACAGTTCCCAAAATACCTTTTAAATTCCAAGAAAATTGAAAGGATGTGCTTTGTGAATTGCATGGGAAACTATAAGTGTTAGAAAGGAAAAATCAAACTCTGGGATGAGGACGTGGTAGACATTAGTATTGAATAAGACAAGTTTGAAATGTGATCAGGGGAACGTGGAAGAACTCAAAATGTCCAGAGATAAAATCTGGCAATAGGTTATGCTTCAGCTATACAGAATATTAGGGTGATCACATCTCAAATCCTCTGTGCAGTTTTGGTCTTTTTATTTGAGGAAGAATGTGAATGCATTGGTGATGGTTCAGAGGTTTACTATACTTAAAGTAGGCTTGTGTTATGTGGAAGTTTGGAGAGGCTTGGTTTGTTTTCACTGGGGCTCAGAAAAGTGAGGAGTGATTTGATTAAAGTGGATAATAGCGGAATGGTCTTCACATGATGGATGTGTTTTCTCCTATGAATCAGTCCAGAACAAGGGGCCACTTTTTCAAAATGCCCGTTTAGCACAGATATGAGAGGAATGTTTTTTTTTCTAAGGGTTGTGTGACTTTGGAACTCTGCCTCAGGAGGTTGTGAATGTGGAATCATTAAATATTTTTAATGCAGAGCTTGATAGATTCTCATTGAACAATGTTATTAGGGTAGGCGGGAATGTTGGATTCGTAACACAAACAAATCAGTATTATCTTAGTGAACGGCTTAGAGTCATAGAGATGTACAGCATGGAAACAGACCCTGCGGTCCAACTCATCCATGCCGACCAGATATCCCAACTCAATCTAGTCGCACCTGCCAGCACCCGGCCCATATCCCTCCAAACCCTTCCTATTTATATACCTATCCAAATGCCTCTTAAATGTTGCAATCGTACCAGCCTCCACCACTTCCTCTTGCAATTCATTCCACACATGTACCACCCTCTGTGTGAAAACATTGCCCCTTAGGTCCCTTTTATATCTTTCCACTTTCACCCTAAATCTATGCCCTCTAGTTCTGGACTCCCTGACCCCAGGGAAAAGACTTTGTCTATTTACCCTATCCAAGCCCCTCATAATTTTGTAAACCTCTATAAGGTCACCCCTCAGCCTCCGATGCTCCAGGGAAAACAGCCCCAGCATGTTCAGCCTCTCCCAATAGCTCAAATCCTTCAATCCTGGCAACATCCTTGTAAATCTTTTCTGAACCCTTTCAAGTTTCACAACATCTTTCCAATAGGAAGGAGACCAGAATTGCACGCAATATTCCAACAGTGGCCTAACCAATGTTCTGTACAGCCGCAACACGACTTCCCCAACACCTGTACTCAATACTCTGACCAATAAATTAAAGCATACCATCACCGCCTTCACTATCCTTTCTACCTGCAACTCCACTTTCAAAGAGCTATGAACCTGCACTCTAAGGTCCCTTTGTTCAACAACATTCCCTCGGACCTTACCATTAAGTGTATAAGTCCTGCTAAGATTTGCTTTCCCAAAATGCAGCACCTCGCATATATCTGTATTAAACTCCATCTGCCACTTCTCAGCCCATTGGCCCATCTTATCAAGATCTTGTTGTAATCTGAGGTAACCTTCTTCGCTCCAATTTTGGTGTCATCTGCAAACTTACTAACTGTACCTCTTATGCTCGCATCCAAATCATTTATGTAAATGCCAAAAAGTAGAGAACCCAGCACCGATCCTTATGGCACTCCACTGGTCACAGGCCTCCAGTCTGAAAAACAACCCTCCACCACCACCCTCTGTCTTCTACCTTTGAGCCAGTTCTTTATCCAAATGGCTACTTCTCCATGAGATCTAACCTTGCTAACCAGTATCCCATGGGAAACCTTGTTGAATGCCTTACTGAAGTCCATATAGATTACATCTACCTCTCTGCCCTCATCAATCCTCTTTGTTACTTCTTCAAACAATTCAATCAAGTTTGTGAGATATGCTTTCCCACGCACAAAGCCATGTTGACTATCCCTAATCAGTCCTTGCCTTTCCAAATACATGTACATCCTGTCCCTCAGGATTCCCTCCAACAACTTGCCCACCACCGACGTCAGGCTCACTGGTCTGAAGTTCCCTGGCTTGTCCTTACTATCCTTCTGAAAGAGTGGCACCATGTTTTCCAAACTCCAGTCTTCCGGCACCTCACCTGTGACTATCGATGATACAAATATCTCAACAAGAGGCCCAGCAATCACTCCTCTAGCTTCTAATTCATATGTTGTATTTATGTTCTGAATAAAACACACATATAGGGGAACACAAAAAGCATCTCAACAAACTCCTCAGAAACCAAAACCGACTTTGATTATTGGCACAAAAAAGTCATTTTGACTCAGTTGTCTGAAAACGAGAAGTTATCTTGTTTGGGTTTGCAAAATTGACTTCAAGGCAGAATTACATCTACAGCTGATGTTAAGAGCACCGTTTGGACTGTGGACTTAACTGAAACTTTAATGGAAAGCCTCAGTGCTAAATTACTGTCATTCCTCTGTATCTGCGTGGGTTCCATTTCAGAGAACTACCTCGAAATGATGGAATTTATGACTGCACAGCTCATTAGAAATACATTAAAATGGTTTAAAAATCGCCAATATCTGATTTTTGTTGTTAATTGTTTTTTGGCGCAAATACACAAATCTACGATTTGTGATTTGTCAGATACAAAGGATTTACTGTATGGTGGATGCTATGGTGTTTAGCTTCTGCTAAACTTACTGTCCTTACTTGTTGCATATATGGGTACTTATTTTAAGATTTTACGATGTAAACATGTAAACGAAGGCTAACTGTACAGTCTCTTTATTATACATTTTTGGTAAGAATATAAATTTTCAAATTCATTGTAAGGAAACCTTTACTATGGTGAAGTTGTTTTATTCCAGTCGGGGACGTGTGATAAATCCTTCTTTTAGTAAGCATTCTTCGAGCTGAGGGGAATTATTTGAGCCAGCAATCTGTGAAAATAGGAACACTGTAATGAAGCACATTCAGTTCCAGAGTTCATCAGTAGCAACATTCAATTTTGCCCTGCAGACCTTATTACAAGGTTTTCAATAGACAGTTTAAGGATTGATTCAAGGGAATTAGCAAAATTTTCAGCAAAGAGTTGGAGTCAAAACTCAGAAGTAGCTCAGAGGGGAGTTGAGAAAATGGAAGCCTAGAAGTATTAGTACTTCAGTACATCTGAGAATCTTGGTGAATCTAGCTGTTAGCAAAAAGCTCGAGTTGTGTAGTGAATAGGGGGGCCATGGTGGTTCAGTGGTTAGCACTGCTGCCTTACAGTGCCAGGGACCTGGGTTTGATTCCAGCCTCGGGCGACTGTCTATGTGGAGTTTGCACATTCTCCCCATGTCTGCGTGGGTTTCCTCTGGGTGCTCCGGTTTCCTCCCACAGTCCAAAGATGTGCAGGTTAGGTGAACTGCTCATGGTGCATTAGTCAGACAGAAATGGGTCTGGGTGGGTTACTCTTCGGAGGGTCGGTGTGAACTTGTTAGGCCAAATGGCCTGTTTCTACACTGTGGGGAATCTAATAAGTACTGGAGTGCAGTTGCACAGTCGAAGGCATGAACCACTCAAAGGTTGCTGATTGACCATTGAGCGGTCATTGAGGAAGTCTATGATGGAAACGTGATTGAGATGGCTACTACCTAGCGCTTGTGTGGTGTGAATGAACTTGCCATTAACAACCCAAACCCAGTTGTTACTATATTTGGACGCAGACTGCTTCAGTATATGAGGAGTTGTGAACGGTGTTGAACTTCGTGCAGTCATCAGTAAACATTTATACTTCCAGTCATAAATTGTACAGCGTGGAAACAGACCCTTCAGTCCAACTCATCCATGCTGACCAGATATCCTAAATTAATCTAGTTCCATTTGCCAGCATTTGGCCCATAGCCCTCTAAATTGTTCCTATTCATGTATCCATCCAGATGCCTTTTAAACGTTGTAATTGTACCAGCCTCTGGCACCTCAATTTGTACATGCACCAACCTGTGTGTGAAGATATTGCCCCTTAGGTCCGTTTTATATCTTTCCCTTCTCACCTTAAACCTATGCCCTCCAGTTTTTCAACTTGCCTGTCCTTGGGAAAAAGACCCCTGCTATTCATCCTATCCATGTCCCTTATGATTTTATAACTCTCTGTAAGGTCATCCCTCTGTCTCCAATGCTCCAAAGAAAATAACCCCAGCCTATTCAGTCTCTTCCTACGGCTCAAAACCTCCAACCCCAACAAAATCCTTCTGATCTTATGATCTTCACTAGTGATGCACCTGAAGATGGTTTGGCCTAGGACATGACCTGAGAATCTCCTGGGACAGAGATAATTGGCCTCCAAAAATCACAACTGTCTTCCTTTATGCTGGCTGTGACTCCAGTTACCCTAACACCATTCCCATCGACTTTAGTTTTGCTGGTGCTGGTTGATGCCAAACTCTGTCAAATGTTGCCTTGATTTCAAGGACAGGGCATGGTTAAAGGTGACTTTAGAAACAGCTTGATGAACCGTAGACCAAAAGCTAGATAGCTGAGAATTTAAAAGGGCAGTGGTATGTGATGAGGGAGAGTTTTCCTCAAAGGTCAGATACAGAAAATGAAGTTCAGAGGGGAAGGTGAATATGGATAGGCAACTTCCACAAGCAGGTCAGGGACATCAGAGATCGCTTTTAACAGTAGCAAGCATAGCCACATGAGATGACAAGATCAAAAGGTTGGTGTGAATAAATGTAGGAGAGTTTGAAGGAATGGAGAACAGTAAACATAAAGACAGAATAAAAAAACTTGATATGGAGGGTTGAAATCACCAAAGTTGTCCAGCACAGCGACTTAAGGAAGAAAATAGAGAAGCCAGATCAGCAAGAAAGAAGACATAATATTTGACCAAATGGTAGACACTAAGAATTTTGAGAGGTGAAGGGTGGTGCAAAGATGAGATAATCAAAGGAGAAACTGACACAAATTTAAGGAAATGGACTAAGGCATACCTGCGACGACTTGAGCAGAGAAACTGACAGGGAAAAAACTTTGGTGATTTCAACCAAAGATAACATGAGATAGCTTTGGCAAACAGGGTTAAGGACAGTCCAAAAGGATTCTACAAATACATTTAAGGAAAAAAGGGTAACTCTGGAGAGAATGAGGCCCTTTAAGGGCTGCCTATGTGTGGAACCGTAGGAGATGGTGCACGATATCAAACGTGGTGCATGATATCAAACAAGTATTTTGCATCAGTGTTTACTGTGGAGAAGGATATGGAAGATTGAGAACGTGGGGAAATAAATAGCGACACCTTGAAAAAACACCCATATTACAAAGGTGGTGGTGCTGAACATCTTAAAATGCATAAAGGGGGATAAATCTCTGGATCCTGATGGTGTAATCTAGAAATCTGTGGGAAGCTAGGGAAGTGATTGCTGGACCCCTGGTTGAGATATTTGTATCATTGATAGACACAGGTGAAGTACTGGAAGACTGGAGGTTGACTAATATGGTACCACTTTTTAAGAAAGGTAGGAAGGAAAAGGCAGTGAACTACAGACTGGTGAGCCTGACATCAGAGGTGGGTAAGATGCTGGAGGGAATCATGAGGGACAGGATTTATATGTATTTGTAAAGGGACAGATAGATTAGAGGTAATCAAGATGACTTTGTGCGTGGGAAATTGTGTCTCACTAACTTGAGTGAGCTTTTTGAAAAAGTAACAAAGAGGATTGATGAGAGCAAAGCTGTGGACATGATCGATATGGATTTCAGTAAGGCATTCGAAAAGGTACCTCATGGTAGACTGGTTAACAAGGTTAGGTCACAGGGAATTCAGGGAGAACCAACCATTTAGATAGGAAACAGAGGATGGTGGTAGAGAGTTGCTTTTCAAACTGGAGAATCAGTGCTGGGCCCCCTACTTTTCATCCTTTATACAAATGATTTTGATGTGAACACAGAAGGTATGATTAGTCAGTTAGCAGATGACACCAAAATTGGAGGTGCCATGGACAGCGAAGGAGTACAATGGGACCTTGATCAGATGGGCGAATAGGCCAATGAGTAGCAAATTGAGTTTAATTTAACTAAAGGTGAGCTGCTGCATTTTGGAAAGACAAATCAGGGTAGGACTTTTACAGTTAATAAGTCCTGGGGAGTGTTGCTGAACAGAAACCTTGGAACGCAGGTTCATAGTTCCTTGAAAGCGGAATCCCTGGTTGACAGGACAGTTAAGGTGGCGTTTGGTATACTTGCCTTTATTGGTCAGTGCATTGAGTATAGGAGTTGGGGTCAAGGACATTGGTTAGACCACATTTGGAATACTGTGTGCAATTCTGGTCTCCCTGCTATAGGAAAGATGCTGTTATATTCAAAAGGGTTCAGAAAAGATTTACAAGAATGTTGCCAGGGTTTAAGCTATGGCATGGGGGGGGTCTATTTTCTCTGGAGTGTCATTGGCTGAGGGATGACCTTATAGAAGTTTACAAAATCAAGAGGGGCACAGATAATGGGAATAGTCAAGGTTTATTCCCTGAGGTAGTGGTGTCCAAAACAAGAGGGGATGGGTTTAAGGTGAGAGGGGAAAAATGTAAAAGGGACCTAAGAAGCAACCTTTTCACAGAGGCTGGTACAATCACAACATGTCAGCATTGAAGAGTTGGATAGAAGAGTCTGTTTCCATTCTGTACAGCTTTGTGACTGGTGGAAGGTAAATGCAGACTTGAAATAGTCAACAAATCTATACCCATATAATGTATCAAAATGGAACTTACAAAATTTGCCACTGAAACACTGTGTTAATTAAATATGAACAGAACTATGTCACAAATTATAACCCTATCATCACAACCCGGCTGCAATCTTTCAAGTTTTCATTTGTTAAAGCAAGGAATGTAAGTTAACCCATCCTCAATGAAGTGTTTCACTGTCAATGAATGACTTTTAAACGTGGGGATTTGGTTCAATGTGTGTCTAACAAATCACAGGAGCAGAAACTGGGATGAACGATCAGTTGCTTTGGAAACGTTAGTGAGGATTCTTTTTCGGCAGGAAGTATCCCTGTAATTCTTTGCTTTTCCACCACAGCAAAGAAATCTCACTCATGAATTGTTCTGTCACACATTTTAGTTGAGCACACTGTTTGTTGGAAAGTCTCTCCCGGCCTATAGCCTACCTCTCCCAACGAAACCAAAACCGCGCGCCGCACATGCCCAGTGGCGCGGTAGGTTGCGCATGCTCTTCGAGAGGCCGCCCTCGCGCGGAGCGCGCTTGACCCGATAGGATTGTCGCGTCACTTCCGGCGGTTTGGCACGGTGGGGGAAGGTGCTTCTGGAAAAGTTGTTGACAGGGCCGCGCTGATCACTGTCTGCTTCACCGGGCGCCCCTTCTTCTCCTTCACAGCCGGTACATGTCAGTAGCTGCAAGGGGTGGCCGTTTGGCACTTCCGGGGAAGTATGTTCATCCCGGAGCCGGGCTCGTGCACCCTAACCCCACTCTCCTCCGCCATCCACCCCCAACACTC
>NW_025204364.1:7899-9335 GCF_004010195.1 Chiloscyllium plagiosum | reverse complement strand
GGGGGGGGGGGGGGGCGCGTAGGAGAGGGATTGCATTCGGGGCACGGCAGCCGGGGCTTGGTAATCCGAGGCGAGAGCGTACCCCCATCGGGAACGGGGCAGGAGTCACGTGTAGGCTCGCAGTGGGTAGGGAGGACGGCACATCCCCTTGTGGGATCCATCCCGGATATTCATGCCGTTCTTGAAGATTAATTTAACATTCCCAAACCCCCCTCCTCCTGGTGGGAATGGGCCCTCACATCAACTCCAGCCCTTTGGTTTCTGAACGAGCCAGTGGTAGCGGACACCTAGATGCCCCCCGAGGGGCTGTGCGGACCTTCCTTACCTTTGCCGGGATGCAGAAGGTAATGGTCGCCCACTCGATCCACCTTCCCACCGGATCCCCGCACCAACACTGCCCAAATGAGCAGGGCTACAGCTGCCACACCGAACAGGCAGACCAGCATCAAGCCAATGTGTGACCTTCGACCTTCCGGGCCCTCCTGCGCGGGTCTGTTCCAGTCTTCCGAAATTCGGAGGTGCCTGTCCCCGGCAGCGGCTCCCACAGTTTTGCCTCCGGGTAAGGTGGGACCTGTACAAACAGCAACACCCATTCACATCAGGATCAAATCGAGATGCGTTCCCACATGCTGTACAGAGGGACAGAGGATCAGCTCAGTATTTCACACTGAGGCTAATACCCTCCAGAATACACACAGGGAGTAAAATTCTGCATAATATACACAGGGACTGATATTCTGCACAATTTACAAATGGACTGATATTCTGTACAATACACCCAGGGAGTGACATTCTGTATAATATACACAGGGACTGATATTCTGTACAATACACACAGGGTCGGCCACTCCCTATACTACACACAGGGACTGCTATTCTCCATAATATACACAGGGTCTGCTATTCTCTATAATACACACAGGGACTGCTACTCTCTATAATACACAAAGGGTCTGCTATTCTCTATAATACACACAGGGACTGCTATTCTCTATAATACACACAGGGTCTGCTATTCTCTATAATACACACAGGGACCGCTATTCTCTATAATATACACACAGGGACTGGTATTCTCTATAATATACACAGGGACTGCTATTCTCTATAATACACACAGGGACTGCTATTCTCTATAATATACACAGGGTCTGCTACTCTCTATAATACACACAGGGTCTGCTGTTCTCTATAATACACACAGGGTCTGCTATTCTCTATAATACACACAGGGTCTGCTATTCTCTATAATACACACAGGGTCTGCTATTCTCTATAATACACACAGGGACTGCCACTCCCTATAATACACACAGGGTCTGCTATTCTCTATAATACACACAGGGACTGCCACTCCCTATAATACACACAGGGTCTGCTATTCTCTATAATACACACAGGGACTGCCACTCCCTATAATACACACAGGGTCTGCT
>NW_025204364.1:4211-7304 GCF_004010195.1 Chiloscyllium plagiosum | reverse complement strand
CTGCTATTCTCTATAATACGTACAGGGACTGCTATTCTCTATAATACACACAGGGACTGCTATTCTCTATAATACACACAGGGACTGCTATTCTCTATAATACACACAGGGACTGCTATTCTCTATAATACACACAGTGTCTGCTATTCTCTATAATACATAGTGCACACAGGGACTGGTATTCTCTATAATACACACAGGGTCTGCTACTCTCTATAATACACACAGAGTCTGCTATTCTCTATAATACACACAGGGTCTCTTATTCTCTATAATACACAGAGGGACTGCTATTCTCAATAGTGCACACAGGGACTGGTATTCTCTATAATACACACAGGGTCTGCTACTCCCTATAATACACACAGGGTCTGCTATTTTCTGTAATACACACAGGGACTGGTACTCCCTATAATACACACAGGGTCTGCTACTCCCTATAATACACACAGAGACTGCTACTCCCTATAATACACACAGGGTCTGCTATTCTCTATAATACACACAGGGTCTGTTATTCTCTATAATATACACAGGGACTGCTCTTCTCTATAATATACACGGGGTCTGCTACTCCCGATAATACACACAGGGTCTGCTATTCTCTATAATATACACAGGGTCTGCTACTCCCTGTAATGCACACATGGTCTGCTATTCTCTATAATATACACAGGGACTGCTATTCTCTATAATACACACAGCGACTGCTACTCCCTATAATACACACAGGGTCTGCTACTCCCTATAATACACACAGGGACTGGTATTCTCTATAATACACACAGGGACTGCTATTCTCTATAATACACACAGGGTCTGCTATTCTCTATAATACACACAGGGTCTGCTGTTCTCTATAATACACACAGGGTCTGCTGTTGTCTATAATATACAGAGGGTCTGCTATTCTCTATAATATACACACAGGGTCTGCTATTCTCTATAATACACACAGGGTCTGCTATTCTCTATAATACACACAGGGTTTGCTATTCTCCATAATACACAAAGGGTCTGCTATTCTCTATAATACACACAGGGTCTGCTATTCTCTATAATACACACAGGGCCTGCTACTCGCTATAATACACACAGGGACTGGTATTCTCTATAATACACACAGGGTCTGCTATTCTCTATAATACACACAGGGTCTTTTATTGTCTATAATACACACAGGGTCTGCTATTCTCTATAATACACACAGGGTTTGCTATTCTCTATAATACACACAGGGTCTGCTATTCTCTATAATACACACAGGGTCTGCTATTCTCTATAATACACACAGGGTCTGCTATTCTCTATAATACACACAGGGTCTGCTATTCTCTATAATACACACAGGGTCTGCTATTCTCTATAATACACACAGGGTCTGCTATTCTCTATAATACACACAGGGTCTGCTATTCTCTATAATACACACAGGGTCTGCTATTCTCTATAATACACACAGGGTCTGCTATTCTCTATAATACACACAGGGTCTGCTATTCTCTATAATACACACAGGGTCTGCTATTCTCTATAATACACACAGGGTCTGCTATTCTCTATAATACACACAGGGTCTGCTATTCTCTATAATACACACAGTGTCTGCTATTCTCTATAATATACACAGGGTCTGCTATTCTCTATAGTACACACAGGGTCTGCTACTCTCTATAATACACACAGGGTCTGCTATTCTCTATAATACACACAGGCTCTGCTACTCTCTATAATACACACATGGTCTGCTATTCTCTATAATACACACAGGGACTGCTATTCTCTATAATACACACAGGGTCTGCTACTCGCTATAATACACACAGGGTCTGGTATTCTCTATAATACACACAGGGTCTGCTATTCTCTATAATATACACAGGGTCTGCTATTCTGTATAATACACACAGGGTCTGGTATTCTCTATAATACACACAGGGTCTGGTATTCTCTATAATATACACAGGGTCTGGTATTCTCTATAATACACACAGGGTCTGGTATTCTCTATAATACACACAGGGTCTGCTATTCTCTATAATACACACAGGGTCTGCTACTCCCTATAATACACACAGGGTCTGGTATTCTCTATAATACACACAGCCCTAAGCACAGAAGCTGATAGTTTCTCTGATGGACACAGGAAGTTCTGGGTCTTACCGTCACTGTGGGTGACCCCTCCACTCCGGATCTCCTCCCTGCCCTGGCCATTTGATGGGGAGGTTACCATGGCGATGATCCTCCCTGGCGTGGTGCCCATCCCCTTGCCCAGGTGAATGTCTGCCCGGTCCGTGGCTTTATCCTGAGTTCCTGTGGTCACCTCCTGGAGCTGGTCTGAACTGGACATCGCTGGAAGGACCCGGGTAAGCTCTTGGTCTCGTGACCCAACCTGGGCAGTAACGGAGGAGGTTGGCATTGTCCTGCCCTCATGCCCTGGGGTACCACTGTGTCGGGGCGACGGAGACACCGAGGGATTTGAGGTGATTGGAGATTGTGGATCTGGAAGGGAGATCCCGGTGGTCGGAGGATCTTGGGAACGAGGTGAAACAGCAGGAGGGAGTGTGGCCTTTGACGTTCCCTCCCAGATTCCTGTCCCTTCCTTCCATCCTGTTTGAAATTCCCTCTTGGAGGGAGCTGAAGTGGGAAAAAAAAACATAGGATTAGCAAATCACGTGGCCTTCCCTCAGGAGTACTGGACTGCACCTTTAGAAACATTGACATTTCACCAAATTGACCCAAACCAAACAGAGGACAGACTTGCTGCTGCTCTGAGACCCAGTGGCCTGTGAGCCTGGGACAGATTTAGCTTCACTTGTAAATGTGAATCCTGCGAAAGGTTTTAAGCGTACAGGACAGTGAAGGCAGCGTTTGGTATGCTTTCCTTTATTGGTCAGAGTATCGAGTACAGGAGTTGGGAGGTCATGTTGCTGCTGTACAGGACATTGGTTAGGCCACTGTTGGAATATTGCGTGCAATTCTGGTCTCCTTCCTATCGGAAAGTTGTTGTGAAACTTGAAAGGGTTCAGAAAAGATTTACAAGGATGTTGCCAGGGTTGGAGGATTTGAGTTATAGGGAGAGGCTGAACAGGC
>NW_025204364.1:2098-3441 GCF_004010195.1 Chiloscyllium plagiosum | reverse complement strand
AGGGATGTGCAGGTTAGGGTGGATTGGCCGTGCTAAATTGCCCCATAGTGCCCAGGGATGTGCAGGTTAGGGTGGATTGGCCGTGCTAAATTGTCCCATAGTGCCCAGGCATGTGCAGGTTAGGATGGATTGGCCGTGCTAAATTGTCCCATAGTGCCAAGGGATGTGCAGGTTACGGTGGATTGGCCGTGCTAAATTGTCCCATAGTGTCCAGGGATGTGCAGGTTAGGGTGGATAAGTCAGGGGAAATGTCAAGCAACAGAGTAGGGGACTGGGTCTGTCTGGGTTTGTCTGCGGTGGGTCAGTGTGGACCTGTTGGGCCGAAGGGCCTGTTTCCACACTGTAGGGAATCTATGACTGCGTTCCTCTGCTATATATTTCAGTTCAGCTGCAACAAAGCCACTAGAGGTCTGGAGGTGAGCAAAGGCCTGCCATTTCATACAGTTGGATCGAGCTGTACAGCTCGGAGAGTGGCCCTTTGGCCCAGCCTGTTTGTGCCGGCCTGGATATCCTTCATTCATCTCGTCCCATTTGCTGGTAATTGGCCCATATCTCTTGCAAGGGGTCCGGTACCTCCCCCTGGCTTGTGGAGAATGGCCAGTGCCTCTCACTAACACTAACAGTCACCCTATTCCCCAGTTGGATGGTTAGCACGTCAAGTGGATGGGAAAAGCGCTATATAAGTGCGCACTTTAGTTCACCTCATTTTGGAATCAGATGGTGATGGATGTTTAGAATGCCCAGCCACTCCAAACCTTCCCAGGGGGCTTTGCGGGCAGTTGGTGAACCTATTGGGATTGCCCCTTGACCGTTAATGAAGCAGACCCCTGGGTAATACCCAGGGGAGCCAGGTTTGGATCCCCCTGCGTCATGGGGGGGGGTGGAGTTTTGACCTCAATAAAAATAAAATCTGGAGTGAAGTGCTGAACGATGACCGTGAATCGATCGTCATCGGGCACCCATTTCGGAAAACCGAGGGTGAAAGGGGCAAGGAAGGGGAGTGGAGAGATTTCAGGGCGGCCAGGAAGCTGCCGGAACAGCACAGCAAGGGGGAAAGGGGCCGAATGGTCTCCTCCTCTCGATCCAAATCTGCTGTCCTTTCCGCGTCAGGCCTACATGTGACTCCAGAAGGGTTGACTGGGGAGAGTTGACAAATGGAAGGGGGTTGAGTCTCAGCTGAGGGGAGGTGGGGGGAGGGAGGAAGGCAGGGGAATCGAGGGCGGGGGCTGGGATCCGACAGTCCACACGAAATTCCGCTCGCCGTGCCTGCAGATGGCATGCACCAAAGGTGGGGTGGGGTGGGGGGAGGTTAGAGAGGAGGGGAGTCAGGACTCTCACTGAAA
>NW_025204364.1:0-1139 GCF_004010195.1 Chiloscyllium plagiosum | reverse complement strand
TTCTACACACCCCCCCTGTCTATTTCCACTTGTAAATATCAATACGATCGCCTCTTATTCCTCTGAACTGTGATGGGGTAGCGGTCCCAGACTCCACCTCTGGGTCAGGGGAATAATCCTTCTCTGAGCTGCCTCAGATACCCAGTCCATCACCCTTCGGCAGAGGGGTCCCAGACCTGTCCCAGGAGACTCTGGCTGTGATCTGACCGGCGCTGACATCCCTACTACTATACTCTGTTCTCTTTCACAAAAACGACACAAAATACTCTCGTCGACAAAAAGAAAAACACGCTGTGGTTTTGCCTAATGTGTATCAGCTGTTTCCCCCCCCCACCCAAGTCTGTGCGGCCTGCATTGTCTTGGATTTGATTTGATTGATGATGATAACATTGGCTGTTCTAACCGGGGAGGGTGTGGGGGTGGAAATCGAGAAGCTATCTTGGTTCTGTTGGGCAGTGGAGAGCGAGAAATGGCTGGGACCTCCACAGTCATAGAGATGTACACCAACGGAAACAGACCCTTCGGCCCAACCCGTCCATACCGACCAGATATCCCAACCCAATCTAGTCCCATTTGCCAGTACCCAGCCCATATCCCTCCAAACCCTTCCTATTCATATCCCCATCCAGATGCCCTTTAAATGCTATAGTTGTACCAGCCTCCACCACATCCTCTGGCAGCTCATTGCATACACACACCACCCTCGGTGTGGAGGTGGACAAAATATTTACAAAACACTTCACAGGCACACGGCCCAGTCTGGGATTGTCCTGGGCTGTGTTGGGGAGGTTGGAGAGAGAACACAGTGAAACAACGATGAGCCTACCTTCAGTTTGCAAATCGATAAACGCCTTCATTTCCTGCCCTTTACTGATTACGATGCAGAACGTACGATTGCCCCACGTAGTAAACCTGTCAGGATAGATCAGAGGCAGCAACATTACAGCATATTCCAAGGCCACAGGCTGGAGATTGCGTGCCTCACATGGGAGACAATTAGACTGAGGTGTTCAATCCCATTCACAGACGGGTGGATACACCAGGAGGGGGGGGTATCATTTCCCACTTGTTAGGGCACACCATGATGAGGAGAAAGGATTCTGTGTAGTACCCCAGTGTTATACACTGACAGACCTGTC
>NW_025204363.1:8162-9334 GCF_004010195.1 Chiloscyllium plagiosum | reverse complement strand
AACCATGTAAATACAGACACTTCAAGACAAAGACTTGCCAGATAATCATTGAAAGGTAATAGATGTTCGAAACTGAGAATGTGAAAGACGAAATCGAGCAGTTTCAACATTACTTCAAGATATTGGAATATGTCAACTAGCATGGATTGTATAAACTTAAAGAGATGCATTAACGTCAGTCTGGAGCGATGTTTGGAAGAACTTGCACGAGTGGAATTGTTCTTCAAAGCGAATATATCGGGAAGAGCAGGAGTATATTACATTGATGTTCATCTGCCGAAAACAAGTCGTCTGAACATGGGACAGACCTCTTGGAGTTCACAAGATTTCTGACATCAATGCTGATTATTCTGACCAATGTAAATGAGGAAGTGAGATGAGCAGTGTTTTGTTCACAGATGTTTAGTTAACAGTAGGCTTTGTGATTGGAATGTTAAGAAGATATGGGCAAAGATCAGTAGACCAGAAGACCGCATGCTGACTGGCGTTATGTGGTGGTAGAATGGGTTGGAGCTCAAGGCAAAGCGATGATGGCGAAAATAAAATTTGCGTCAGTTTCTCCATGTACCTGCAATTAGCTGTAGCAGAATGTAAATTTTCTTCTATATTCATTCATGGGATAAGGGTAACGCTGGCTGGACAAGTACTTATGGTCTGTCCTTAATTATCCAGAAGGCAGTTAAATTTATAATGTGAAATAAATTGAAACAAAACAAAGCATCAACTCTGATCTATTGAATCAAAAGAAGGACAATGACATGTCTTGTGGTTGTACAGTATAGCTGAATCTAAAAAAATGATCAAGCAACGTATATAACCGGACGTGGTTATTAAAGGCATAAACACGGACAACAATGTAAAAAAAAGATGCATTACCCCTGAGTAGCAGTGATGCTGAGAACGTCAGATGCAAATTGCAAGGTACATCAGCCAAAATTCCGAAAGAGTTGTGAATTCTGGAATTATGTAACACAAGCAGCAATCACTAGAAAATCTCAGCAGGTTTGGCAGCCTCTTTGCAGAGACATCTCATTTAAGTTTTCTATTCCAGTGACCCGAACTTCAGCTCTGATGATAGCGAGGAAAATGATATTTGTATTTGCACAAGGTGGCATATGCGAGGGGGAGTGTAAGAGAGAAGGAGAGTAAATGATAGTTGGAGATAATGCATC
>NW_025204363.1:0-7462 GCF_004010195.1 Chiloscyllium plagiosum | reverse complement strand
CTGATTTTCCATATTGCGCTGAGTTTCACGGCAGCAAGCCTGACCCAGGAATGATCGCCGAAAAATTCAGTGGGGTGTTGAAATAACGGGTAAAATGGTCATATCTGCGAACAGAACATCGTTGTTCAAAGAAATAATAACATATTCTGCGTTTCATTACCCCCGTGTACAGGGCACGACATTGAAAGCAGTGAATAGAGAAAGCTACATTGACTATATCAAGATAAAACTTTGCCTGGAACAAGGGAAGATCAGCACTGGGAGAGTAAACAGGCAGGAGTTAAACATTCTAAAATTGCACAGGAATGTGCAATAAGGCGAGAGTCGATTTGGTAGAGAAGAACGAGTTGTTATGGAACAGACACCTGCAAAAATATGTTACGAAAGTAACCACGAAACTAATGTTTTTGTATCTTATTGGCAAATGTGCAGTGCATATTCCAGGTGTGGTGCAGCTACTGAAACCACTCGGCTGTACATAAAACTGAATCTATTTAAACACTACAGTTGAAACACAACCAAAAGAAAACGGAGTTTACAAAAAACTTAGCTAATAGAAATCTTAACTGTCCCGACACAATAACATAACCACGGAACTGTTCCAAACCAAAACTCATTCCACAAACATACACATTGGCAAAGAAAAAGTAAAGTCTTACACAAATGTTTACACGCAGGAAGGAACAACGTTCAAATATGTTTCAGAGAGAACATCAGATATGAATCATTTCCTGGAGACTGCAACTTATCCTGGAATCCAGCAGATCATGTCCAATCCAACTTAAACATACTAGAATCAATCTGAATTGAGAAAAATAGCCACTCCCCTGCCATGGCTTAGCTGGGCTCTCCCTCGACCCTTCAGCACCTCTGTGTGTACGATCTCTTATTAACAAAAATAATCAAGGACCAAATTACTTTGTTAAAATGACAGTATCGTCACAGAGTATTCCAGGGAGCCTCAGCGTGAGAGGTCTTTTGAGGAAGGCTGACACAGGACTAGAGAGGATCCTATAAATCGTGGTGGCAACCCGCTGCGGTGGCACAAACGGCTGATAATGCTCCTTTGAATGCTGTTGCTGTTGTGTCCAGACAAGGTGACCACTATCAATGTTGAGGGGGCGAAAGAGAGAGGTTAGGTCAGAAGGGTGGGAGACGGTTCAGGTACAGGTGAGGGCTCTGGCAGCTACAGTGCTGTGAAAATCTACATTGAGCATTACGTTGCACATTTCTAAAGCTTCCTTGTTTAATTTGGCACCAGCAGAAAAGATGCGACGGAAAAAAAGAAACATGGAGAATGGAATAGAATCTTTCGAGAAAGCAGGGTGTGTGAACTTATCATTGTGTCAACATAATTGTATCGCCAATGGATTGTTAATGGATACTAGTGGGCAACCCATTGCCAGAAATCTAAATGCAGATATGGAGGGGGGCAGGGAGGAGGAGATCCAAATTTGGCCAAGTGAAAATGACAGCAGGGTGGAAAATGGAAAAGAAGTAGCTAAACAACGCAGATTTCACTGTGGGCCACGCAAGAACCCATGACCCCTTTGGCCTGGAGAAGTTGAGAGGGGTTAAAAGAGCTTTTGTTCAGAGTGAGCCGAAGCTGGGCAAGGTTGAGGAAAGTCTGGGTACATGTATCTATTACTATAAAGAACTACCAGAAAGTTCAGAGACCACCCTGATGGGGATGGTGTGTTAAATTGATTGAATGTCCTGTGGTAGAGAAACATTGGCTAGATTCCACCACCTGAAAATCCCGAACCTGCAGTGAAGCATCAGAGAAATGGCGGAGGTATGTGGGAATGAACAGAAGCGGAGAGTAACATCGAATCGAGTGTGGAACAGATGGGTTCTGCTGGGCAAGAGCGGACATAATCCACAGGTATGCCACCGAGACCTGTTTATCACTTTTGGCTAGGGCATGGAATTGGGGTGTACGGAGTAAGGAGAGTATGAGAATATCATGCAGTGGACGGGAGCTCAGAAGTTAAAATAAGATCAGTGACCATTGTGGACACTTTGGTCGGCTGTTCAATGTTGGAGGAATGGTCCACGTGGAGGTAGCTGGAGTTATTCAAAAGCTACTGTTCAACAGCTGTAATGCAGAGGTCAGTAGGTCAGGCAACGGCAGCACAGTCCTTGGTGACAGGCTTTATAACAAAGTCAGGGTTGAATCAGAAAACACAGAATGCAGACAGTTCAGAGGGATATCAGCTGAAATGGGATAGAATGCACAGAGAAATTGAGGCGACCAATTTGATGGCCATAGTTCTCAATAAATAGGTCGACTTCAGGTGAAAGGTCAGATTGAGTGGTGCATTTGCAGGCAGAGTGTCGGAGCAGAGTAAATGAGTATCTGGGACAGGGAGAGAATTCGTCTTCAAAGGAATTGCATGGAGGGGATCTGGTGCAACAGGATCCATCGTCAACTGTGTGGTGATGCTCCTCCTTCACCAAGGTTATTTTGTCTTGGTTTTCTGTACAAAGAGCTCAAAAAACAAAGCTTCAGGGATGTCAACGTTTGAAAGGTTTCAGGGTCAATTTGCTTATAGCTAACAGATAGTGCCTCAGGAAAGAAAGATTTTCAAGTTTAAAAGTAAAGACTTATGCAATGAAAGGGTCTCGGCCAGTTCTGCCAGCTTAGCTTTTGATTGGTTTGGTTTGGTGTTAGCCAGCAGGCAATTTTGAAGTTGCTGGACCCAGAGAAGCAGGTTCGTGCTGATCCTCCCTCTCTCTGACCTCTCTCCTGGAAGAACCAATGTTGGCGCTTTCTTTTTTTGGTAAAGGAGTGCTTTTGGGGATTGTTGCAGTTATTTGGGACAGCATCAGTAAATTGCGATAATCTCTCGGGTTTTGCATTTCTTAAGTTATTCTACATTCCGTTCTGTTTTGATTGTGTTTCATTCAGTAAAGTTGCAAATACATTTTTAAATATTAATTAGTTCGGCCAGCTGCATCACGCCAGAAATATCCACAACACAGCTGCTCAAAACAATAACAAAATGTTTGGACCAGGTTACATTCTTGAAGTAGTTGTGGGGGTCTGACTTGTTCCATAGCACATGGAAGATTTTAACGGTCAACGTATTCAATTTGGATAACATCTTTTGCAGAAAGCGTCTGTAATCATACAAGTAATGGAGACGAACCATTCAGGAAGATGCAAAAGAAATACAAAAACAGCAGCACACGAAGGAGGTCTGAGAAACAGCTGCTGGATCTTTATGGTTTGTAATCAAAAATTGAATCACGGTCTTTTTTCCCTCATCTTCCATTCGTGGAAGAAGTAGGTGTAGGTGTAACATTCAAAGATGTGGACTTCGTTCACAAGCATTTCGTTCATGCATTTCTGAGTGTGAACATAAGATGTCGTCTTCGAAAATCAAGGTATGTTTGAGAGAATATGGTGAGCACATACGGGGAACAAATGTTGCAGCCAGCTAAGTTCCTGACAGATGAGTGAGAAGGTGTTTGCTGTGTGAGAAAATGGAAATCTTTTAGCAGTGAATACAACGACTAAAACCTCCCTCAGTAGCTTGTGTCTGTGAATGAAATCACGCAGCCATCGGAGACATTCTCATTAGAACCTTATGCGAACCCAGAGGCTGTGAGCGGATATCAGTTTTAGAAGATAGAGCATAGAAAAATACAACTTAGTGCACGCCCCGTTGCGCCGCCTGTGAAACCAATCTGAAGACTATCTAACCAACACTGTTCCATTATCAGTCATATATTTATCCGATCACCATTTAAATGCCCATAAATCTGGCGAGGCTACTACTTTTGCAGGCATGACATTGTGCCCCATTATTGCTCGCTGAGTAAAGAAACTACTTCTGATATCTATCCTACAATCTACTGCCACTCAGTTTAATATTACGTCCCCTCGTCCTAGCCGTCTCCACCTCGGTATAACGGTTCTCACTGCCCGCCCTTTCAAAACCTCTGATCATCTTGTTTGCCTCCATTAAGTCACCTCCTTGACTTCTTCGCTCTAACCAAACCAGCCTCAACTCCCTTAGCCCTTCTTCATAAGAAGCTCTTTCCATAATATATGTTAAGGTATGTAAATATTATTTAAAAATCACTGACACATTAAGGCAGATTATATCTATCAGGCCCTGATCATTTTTCAGAGGCGATGAGTCAGCCAGCATCTCAAATAATCAGTATTTGTCGATTGCCATGGACCAAAGTTGAAAGGGTTGGTGAACGTGGTCCTGTTCACAGGAAAAGGCGATATAGCCCAGAAAATAGTGATGTCGTCAGTGTTCACTGAGTCCGGTATGTCCCAGTGAATTCATAGACATGGGAATTATAGGAGGTTTAAATAAGAACGGTCTCCAGAGTGGGAGATTCCCAAACTGTTGGAAATGCGAGAGCGCAGATGGCTCAGAGAGACTGGGCCTGAAACAGATTATAATATATCAGCAGATGCAGTTGGGGTCCCAGAAGTTACCCACATGTAATGATAGATAAGTTTTCACGAGAAGAAGTCCCGATGGTACTACAATAGGTATGTAGTAGATTTTTTCCACTTTGCAGTTCTTGTTTATTTCAATCTCATGTTTCAGTGAATACAAGCTTGCCTGATTCTATTTATTAAATGCGTGTGATTACTGTAACTGATTAATTCCCCGAGGAATCGGTGTATGCATTAACACAGAATCCCTTCCATTGACTTTGCAGTGGGTACTGAAAGTGTTCCAGCTGCTGCAGATATCATTCACTGTCATCAAAAATGGTGAAGCCTGCAATTCTGCTCGTGAAAGTAATTTATTACCCGCTACTTATTCTGTAGCCATGCGAGGTGAGTGGATTCCATTTTTAAACAATTTTTTTCCTGATGAACTTTTTCGTAGATGATTTTGATACGTTTGAAGCGGAGAGTGGGGGGATTTGATTCAGTGTTTCTCACTCCAGAGTAACAGGTACTGTCTATACTCCACTAGAGAACTTTGTATGTCATTGTCTTCTCTCTGTATTGCTCCCTATCATCACTCTTCTAGCTAATTCGCATAATGAATCATGTGAACAAATGCTTTCGTGCCACCATTGCAGAATAACTAACTTGGAGAACTGGCTTGACTACCTTGCGTTTTAATCACTGGTTTTGCTTCATCTTTCTAGCATGATAATAAGGCTCCTTCATGATTCTGTGTGTACCTGGAGTGACTTGTTATCCCTTAGATAATGATCCCTGCGCTAGGTGACAAAATATTTCTTGTATGTTGTTAAGCACATGATATAGATTGACATGATCATATTTCATTTGAATCAGGCACTGATACATTATGCACTGCTTTTTTCTCCTGTCTGAAAGAGAAATTGGCCACAATTTGGATTATTTCACAAAGGAAATGCGGTCTTTCTAAATGTATCACTGTTTACATGATAGCCATAGCAACAACAGATCTACTTGTCCTGATCAACAATGTAGTATTCTATCACATCTGCAGTTTACACTTCCCTTTGTCATTTCTGTCGCATACTCATGTTTGCAGAGTTATTATATATTTGACCGCTGTCCCACCCGATTTATGTGTTTGGTGCCTTGGTTCTTTCAGACTTGATCAATTTGTTGTGATTTGGTGCCAGAAATTTCAAACAAATTATTGCACCGAAAGGACTGCAATCGCTCTCGTAATAACCATCACAGTTGTGATTGTATTGAAGGAAATTCTGGTTTTAAATGCTTATGAACCTGAGAAAAATATTAACAACGTGCAGTGGAGCTGTTTGTCAAGTGCAGCATTTTTTTCCTCTTCTGCAGGGAAAGGTTATGTCTGGTTTTACAGCGCCTGTGTGACTTTGATTCCATTCGCTCTGATTACTTTATGTGATACATTAACTGCCCAACGCATTGTACTGGCAAATAGAACCCGCACTGTACTGCGGAGCTCCAAGAGTGGGAATCATAGTGACTCAGAATTGGAGAACCGCAGAAAGTCCATAATTTTATTATTCTCAATATCAGTAAGTTTTCTCTTGCTCTGGTTAACAAATGCCGTGATTTTCAGTGTTACCAAATTAACAAACATGGTTAAATACCAAGTCAAGTTCACCAACCCTGAATTTATCACCATTGAAGTGGGAGATATCATAAAGCTTTTCAGTTGCTTTCTGAACCCTTGTATATATGCAGCGACACAGCAAATTCAGAGTAGAGCTGAAAAATATGGCACAATCTCTGTGGATATTAATCCAAAGAGAGGTTCACAAAAGTCCATAAATTGAATTTAGCTAAACAGCAGTTCTCCCCAAATAGTTTTAGTTTCAGGTCTGTCTCCATCGAAATAGAGCCTTCTTTCTGGTAATATGTGACATGATTCATATCTACATTCATACATCATGAATATTCGAGTTTCTGTAAAGTCTGTTGGATTTCTGTAGCGTTCTCTATTTTGCTGGGTTACAGTGAGAGAACGCATCGTGCAGTTTGAGTTCCACGCCTTCATCAATCAGGTCATCAAAGCAGTTCTCCACCAAATAGTTCAGAAATATATAAATTGTATTTACAAAAATAGTTAGTGCGGATAGAGTGAGTGGAGAGATATTAACGTTTTAAGTCCAGTGAACCTTCTTCACTACATTTGTGAATGGGGAATTTGAACTCAATGAGGCAAAGGCAGGGGCTGGGGTGGGGAGGAGTTTGGAATCTCGAATTAAGTCCATAAATTGAATTTAGCTGAGCAGCAGTTCTGCGCAAGTAGTTTTATTTTCAGGTCTGTCTCCATCGGAATAAAGCCTGCTTTGTGGTAATATGTGACATGATTCATATCTACATTCACACATCTTGACTCTTCGAGAGCACCTTTTATTTTTGTTGAGTAAATACAACTTATTGCATTACATACAGCACATTTTGCATTCATAGACCTAATATATGTTTATGAATTTATGACCTGATGTTTATGAATTTAGGCATCCATATGAAACACAAAAAATTCAATTTCAGCCACTGAAATGGAAGATGTCTATTTGACATCATCAATCAAGATTCATTTAATCCGAACTGGCATTACGGTATGTTCACATGTCTTGACAATTCTTTCAGCAAAGGGATCTGAATATTCTATGGTGTGGGCACTTTATGGGAGAGAGCTCGTCGATGAGAAATTTGACAGGACTATTTTCAGACGACGAATGTCCTGTGGAGGAAACAGTCCACGTTCCATCGATGTTGTAGCTCACGTGTTCCGTCTGGCACATTCCTTACAATTGGGATATTACATTCATTCAAATTGCACTCGCTCACTATTCCTAATTTGTACAACAGTATAGTTGGTTACATTATGAATAAAGGAAATACTGGAGAAAACCAACATATCCGGCATCATTTGTGAAGAGAGGAATTAGAGAAACAGTGAAGTAACCCCACATGGCCAGCAAGATTCTAATAAATAACATTTTATTCAGGTTGTTACAGTTTTCATAGTTTCTAAGATAAGTTCATCTT
>NW_025204362.1:9174-9334 GCF_004010195.1 Chiloscyllium plagiosum | reverse complement strand
TCGGGCAGCATCCAAGGAACAGGAGAATCGACGTCTCGGGCATAAGCCCTTCTTCAGGAATGAGGAGGGTGTGCCAAGCAGGATAAGATAAAAGGTAGGGAGGAGGGACTTGGGGGAGGGGTGTTGGGAATACGATAGGTGGAAGGAGGCTAAGGTGAGG
>NW_025204362.1:7788-9118 GCF_004010195.1 Chiloscyllium plagiosum | reverse complement strand
GAAATGAGGAAACTGGTGAAATCTGAGTTCATCCCTTGTGGTTGGAGGGTTCCTAGGTGGAAGATGAGGCGTTCTTCCTCCAACCGTCGTGTTGCTATGGTCTGGCGATGGAGGAGTCCAAGGACCTGCATGTCCTTGGTGGAGTGGGAGGGGGAGTTGAAGTGTTGAGCCACGGGGTGGTTGGGTTGGTTGGTGCGGGTGTCCCAGAGGTGTTCTCTGAAACGTTCCGCAAGTAGGCGGCCTGTCTCCCCAATATAGAGGAGGCCACATCCTCCCTCTCATTTTCCTCCATCACAGTATCATCCCACTCAGTATCCTCCCATTCAGTATCCTCCCTGTCAGTATCCTCCCTCTCAGTATCCTCTCTGTCAGAAAGCTCCCTCTCAGTTTCCTCCCTCTCAGTTTCCTCCCTCTTAGTATCCTCCCTCTCAGTTTCCTCTCT
This sequence comes from Chiloscyllium plagiosum, assembly GCF_004010195.1. NCBI lineage: Eukaryota > Metazoa > Chordata > Chondrichthyes > Orectolobiformes > Hemiscylliidae > Chiloscyllium > Chiloscyllium plagiosum. The sequence goes on along the minus strand of NW_025204362.1, from coordinate 8,676 downwards.
CTCAGGATCCTCCCTCTCAGTTTCATCCCTCTCAATTTCCTCTCTCTCAGTATCCTCCCTCTCAATTTCCTTCCTCTCAGTATCCTCCCTGTCAGTATCGTCCCTCTCAGTATCTTCCCTCTCAGTATCCTCACTCTCAGTTTCCATCCTCTCAGTGTTCTCTCTCTCAGTATCCTCCCTCTCAGTTTCCTTCCTCTCAGTATCATCCCTGTCAGTATTGTCCCTCTCAGTATCTTCCCTCTCAATATCCTCACTCTCAGTTTCCATCCTCTCAGTTTCCTCTCTCTCAGTGTCCTCCCTCTCAGTATCCTCCCTCTCTGTATCCTCCCTCTCAGTTTCCTCTCACTCTGTATCCTCCCTCTCAGTATTCTCCCTCACAGTTTCCACCCTTTCAGTTTCCACCCTCTCAGTTTCGTTCCTCCCAGTACCTCCCTCTCAGTTTCCTCCCTCTCAGTATCCTCCCTCTCATTATCGTCCCTCTCAGTTTCCTCCCTCTCAGTATCCTCCCTCTCAGTATTCTCCCTTTTAGTTTCCTTCCTGTCACTATCCTCCATCTCAGTTTCCTTCCTGTCAGTATCCTCCCTCCCAGTTTCCTTCCTCTCAGTAACGTCCCTGTCAGTATCCTCCATCTCAGTATCCTCCCCCACAGTATCATCCCTCTCAGTTTCCTCCCTCTCAGTATCTTCCCTGTCAGTATCCTCCCTCTCAGTATCCTCCCTCTCAGTTTCCTCCCTCTCAGTTTCCTCCCTCTCAGTTTCCTCTCTCTCAGTATCCTCCCTCTCAATTTCCTTCCTCTCAGTATCCTCCCTGTCAGTATCGTCCCTCTCAGTATCTTCCCTCTCAGTATCCTCACTCTCAGTTTCCTCCCTCTCAGTATCCTCCCTCTCA
>NW_025204362.1:0-4550 GCF_004010195.1 Chiloscyllium plagiosum | reverse complement strand
ATGTCATTGTTGTAGGGAAGAATGGCTACCGTTTCTGGGCCTGTTTTTTCTGCTTGTTTGAGTTTGTTGCTGAGAAATCAGCAGACTGTATTCATTGGGCACCTGTTTGTTTTGAATATGTAGGATAGTTAATTTTTTTCTGCTATTTGTTGTTCCTCTGTGCTGCAGTGTGTAGTGGCTTGTTGAAATAGCGTTCTAATGCAGCTTCATTGTGGATGTTGGGATGACTACTTCTGTAGTTCAGTATTTGGTGTGTATATAATTTTCTTGTAGATGCTGGTTTGAAGTTCTCCATTGACTGTTCCATCTACTGTGACACCTACGAATGGCAATTTGTTGTTGCTTTTCTCCTCTTTTGTGAAGTTTATGCCAGTAAAAGTATTATTGATGGTCTTGAAGGTTTCCTCTAATTTGTTTCATTTAGTGATGACAAAGATGTCATCCACAGAGTGGACCCAAAGTTTGGGTTGGACAATTGGCCTGATGAAGGGCTTATGCCTGAAACAATTCTCCTGCTCCTCGGATGCTGCCTGACCTGCTGTGCTTTCCCAACACCATGCTCTTGATGCTGATCTCCAGCATCTGCAGTCCTCACTTTGTCCTGGTTGGCAGAGCTGTTTGTTCGAGTGTCTGCCTTACTGCCTCTGCTCAGAACCCTGATATCGGAGATCCCATGGGTGTTCCGTTGGTTTGTCTGTAGGCTTTGTTATTGAAAGTAAAGTGGGTGGTCCACTAACTTGATGATATTGTCCTTGCTGATGAAGTTGGTGGTGTCTGGTGTATGTGTCTTTGGTTCTTCTAATAGTGTAGTCAGTGTTTCCTTGGCCAAGTTGATGTTGATTGATATGAATAGGGCTGTTATATCAAAGGATTATTTCATCCTCTTGGTGTCTTTTGTGTTCAGGAACTCTTGGGTGGAGTGGAAGGAGTGGTGTGAGTCTTCCACTAAGTGTTTTAATCTTTGGTGTAGTTCTTTGGCTAATCTGTATGTTGGTGTTCCAGATAGCACGACTATGGGTCTGAGGGCTGTGACTTTTGGGTAATCCGTAGGAGTGTGGTGTGTTGGATCTGTATGGTCTCATTTTGACGTAACAAATCTGGACACTGTCCAGGACAAAGTGTCCCAATGAGTGGCTCCCTAGTCACTAATTTCAACATCCATTCCATTTATTACACATTAGCAATTTTTCCAATGAAGGGCTTTTGCCTGAAACATCAACTCTCCTGCTCCTTGGATGCTGCCTGACCTGTTGTGCTTTTCCAGCACCACGCTCTCGACACACATCAGCAGTATGCAGCCCCTACAGAACACAATGCAAAAACTCACATTTGACACTATCTTCCAAACCCAAGACCTTTATTGCCTAGAAATATAAAGGCAGTAGATGCATGGGAATATCACATTTGTAAGATGCCTCCAAACCACATATTGTCTTGACTTTGAATCGCAATGTCATTCTTTCATTGTTGCTGAGTCAAAATTCCGGAACTCTCCGTGATGGCAGTCTGGGTCCATTTACATACCAAGGACTGTAGCATGTCAGGAGGTGGTTCATCATCATCTCAATGGTATTTAGGGATGGGCAATAAATGCTGACTTAGCCAGTGACACCAACATCCCATGAATGAATTAAGTAAAAGAATAGTACAAATCATTGTATCTACTGCAGTAAAACTGCAGTAGTTTGAGCATAATTAGATTCCAGTTACCAACAAATAGCTGTGAACTGTTGACATATAAATCTACAATTGAAACTCTAGGTGCCTTATAAAAACAAGGTCACCACCTCCTCTCCTGGAGATCTGAATCCTTCAAGTTATCTTTTTCACACCTGCAGACTGATTGGTTCCATGGGTGCCAGTCATTGGTCTGCCAACAGAGCGAGGGACACAAAGTTAAGGTGACATAGAAGATGCACAAAAAGCAGATTAACATTAGGTTTGAAATTTGAGAGGTCCATTCATCACTCTGGTAATAGCAGGGAAGAAGCTGTTCTTGAATCTGTTGGTACGTGTGTTCAAGCTTCTGCATCTTCTGCCCGATTGAAGAGGTTGGAAGAGATTATAACCAGGGTGGGAGGGGTCTCTGGTGATGTTGGTTGCTTTTCTGAGGCAGTGGGAAGTACTGGTGGAGTCAATGAGTGAAAGGCTGGCTTGCATGATGGCCTGGGCTGTGTTCACAGCTCTCTGTAGTTTGTTACGGTCCTGGACAGAGCAGTTGTTATACCAGGCCATGATGCACCCAGATAGGATGCTTTTTAATGGTGCATCTATAAAGATTGGTGAGGGTCCTTATGGACATGCTGAATTTCCTTAGCATCCTGAGGAAGAAGAGGCATTGTTGTGCTTTCTTGACCATGACATCAACATGAGTGGTCCAAGACAGATTGTTGGTGATCGTCACTCCCAGGAACTGGAAGCTCTCAACTCTCTGCTCCATTGATGTAGACAGGGGCATGTCCTCCTCCGTCTTCTTCCTGAAGTCAATGATCAGCTCGTTAGTTTTGCTGATGTTGAGGGAGAGCTTGTTATCTTTACACCACACCACCAAGCACTCTCTCTTTCCTGTATTCTGTCTCATCATTGCTTGAAATCCAGCCTACAACAGTGGTGTCATTAGCAAACTTGGAGATGGATGTGATTTGGCCACACAGTCATGAGTGTGCGGGGAGTACAGTCATGAGTGTGCGGGGAGTACAGTAAAGGGCAGAGTACACAGCCTTGCTGGGCAGTGTTGAGGATTGTTGTGAAGCACGTGCTGTTGCCTATCCTCACTGATTGCGGTCTGTGCATCAGGAAGTTGAGAGTTCAGTTGTGGGCGGGGGAGGGGGGAGCAGAGACCTAGGTTTTGGTGTTTGATGATTGGTTTGGTTGGGATTATTGTGTTGAAAGTGGAGTTGTAGTCAGTAAGTAGAAACTGATGTAGATATCCTCAGAAACATAGAATCTCTGCAGTATAGAAGCAGGGCATTCAAACCCATCGAGCCTGCACTGACCCTCCAAAGTGAATCCCACCTAGTCCTATCCCCCCCACCCTACCCCTGTAACCCTGCATGCATTTCCATGGCTAATCCACCTAACCTACATATCTCTGGACACTATGAGCAACTTCGTATGGCCAATCTACCTAGCCTTTGCGGGAGGAAACCAAAGAAACCCTGTCTGATGCAGGGAGAACATGCAAACTCCATACAGTCACCTGAGGATGGAATTGAACCCGGATCCCCCATGTTGTGCAGCAGCTGTCCTTGCCACAGTGCGGCCTTTTGTTATACTTGCTATCAGATCTTTCAGGAGTCAGTGTAGGGCTAGGGAAATAGAGTGGGACCTGTTGCAAAGGATGGAGGCGGGGAGGGAGGCTGGAGCTGATATGAGCTCTAAAGTGTGGTGCTGGAAAAGCAAATCCGGTCAGGCAGCATCAGAGGAGCAGGAGGGTTTGACATTTACAGCATAAACTCTTCATCAGGACCTGGCCTGCTGCGCTTTTCCAGCGCCACACTTTTCAACTCTGGTCTCCAGCATCTGCAGTTCTCACTTTCTCCCTGTGTATAAATAAGCCCTTGGTTGGTTGGTTGGTTGGTTCCAGGGAACTTTCCAAGTGCTGGCAAAGAGTGTTTCCAACAGGATAAGCAAGGTGCAATGTTTCCAACGGAGTACGGTGTTGGCTTTCGAGGCGAATTAAATGGATCCGCGTTTGAGAACACATTCCCAAAGCAAGTCAGGTCAGGTCAGGTCAGGTCAGACGCGCCCACTGCTTTGTAGGGTGACCTTGCCAAATGGGGATGGCGTGGCAGACCGCCCAGCTGCAGGAGCTGTTTACTCCCGGGGGCAGCGTTCAGTGGGACTCAGGGCGAGGTCTGACAGCACACACACACACACACAGAGAGAGAGAGAGAGAGGGCTGTGAGTCTGACAGCACACACACACACACAGAGAGAGAGAGAGAGAGGGCTGTGAGTCTGACAGCACACACACACACAGAGAGAGAGAGAGAGGGCTGTGAGTCTGACAGCACACACACACACACACACAGAGAGAGAGAGGGCTGTGAGCATGTCCCTGTTCCTGCTGCTGCGCTCCTTCCTCACCGCCAAGCGGGGACCCCTGCCCGCAACTCAGGCGTTCCGGCGCAACTCGGGCGAGAGGCCGTCGTTAGCGGCGGCGGAGCGAGCCGCTGGGGGCTTGAAAACCTTGGAGGATCTTCCCGGCAGCGGCCTGCTGTCCAACTTCTACTGGCATTTCATCAAAGGATACCACGAGAAAACCCACGAGCTGCAGGTGAGAGGCTCAACTCTCCTTTTTTGACCCTACCCCTCCCCTTTGAAGCTCCTCACCCTGTTGCCCCCTTCCCTCAGCTGCCCTGGTAGTAGTTTAACCTGAGTTGTCCCCATGCCTCGGGCGAGTTTGCGAAGGAAAATGTCCTTTACAGTAACCTCCTCTGTGCAGGAATTGAACCCCTGGCATCACTCTGCATTGAGGAGAAAGTGAGGTCCGCAGATGCTGGAGATCAGAGCTGAAAAATGTGTTGCTGGAAAAGCGCAGCAGGTCAG
>NW_025204361.1:0-9333 GCF_004010195.1 Chiloscyllium plagiosum | reverse complement strand
CACACTACTGCAGATGTGATCTCACCAACGCTTTACCAGTCTGCTGCAAGGTTCCCACCCAGGATAGAGCAGTCTCAGCTGTCTGGGGGAATACACAGCATTGTTGAAAGATCATTGTCCTTCTCTACTCTACCAACATAACGGGAGATCTGGAGAAAATCTCACAATAAAGCTTGAGAAGAGCATAAAAGGTGTGGCGAGATGATCTCTACCATTAGTCTCCCCAGAACCAACTTCACTGAGATTTCACTGAATCATATAATGTGGAACTCAGAAACAGCAATGAGAAGCAAACATTGATGGGAGTTATATGACAAAGTGAAAGCTGCAATACAAATGTTGGGCGTGTTATAAAACAGGAAATGAAATATACTCGTTTGTGGGTACGACAGTAATAATGTACTGTTTAAATTATATCTAAACTGTGTTAACCCAACTGAATGCTAATGCTGGGAAAAATGGATTTCATGAGCACGTGTGAGATGGCTTGCAGTGACATTATTTCGAGCACCGAGCTCGAGATCAGGTTATTTAAGAATTTGGATGATTAGGAGAGCAAATTGAAAACTTTGCTGTAAAGGACCTTTTGGGAACAGTGACCGTAACTTTATATTTGAGATTAGATTCCCTACAGTATGGACACAGGCCCATCGGGCCAGAAGGTGCGCATCAACCCTTCAAATAGTAACCCACCCAGACCGGTTTCCCTCTGATTAATGTACCTACCACTATGGGTAGTTTAATATGGTCAATTCACTTGACTTGCACATCTTGTGGGAGGAAACCAGAGCACCTGGAGGAAACCCACGCAGACACGGGTAGAATGTGTAAACTCCACACCGACAGTAGCCCGAGGCTGGAAACAAATAGCGGTCCCTGTTGTTGTGAGGCAACAGTGCTCGACAATGAAGCACGGTGCTGCCTCTGTTCGTTATATGATGTTTGAGTACACAACAGTTTTTGTTTTATTTGAAGTAACCGTTATGAATCTGAATCATGCAAGCCATAAAGATGTGAGGAGAAAGTGGGGACTGCAGATAATGGAGATCAGAGTCGAAGAGTGTGGTGCTGGAAAAGCGCAGCCAGTCAGCCAGCATATTAGTAGCATGATAATCAAAGTTTCTGGCATAAGCCTTTTGTCAGGAATGAGGTTTGTGGGCCAAGGGGGCTGAGAGATAAATGTGAAGGGGGTGTGGTGGGGGAGGAAGCCTGGAATGTGATAGGTAGTGAAGGAAGTTGTTGAAAGTGATAGGTGATGATGGGAGACAGAATGCCTCATCCTTTCAACCCGATGTGGTCTCCTCAACATTAACGAGACAGGGCGTCAACTTGTGGATCATTTCAGAGACCATCTCTGGTAGAGCAACACTGACCAACTTCACCACCTTGTAGCTGAACACTTTAACTCCCCCGCCCTCTCCACCAAGGACATGCAGGTCCTGGGCCTCCTCCATCGCCAAACCCTAACCACCTGAAGCATGGAGGAAGAACGCCTCATCGTCCGCCATTGAACCCTCCAACTACAGGGGGTCAATGTGGATTTTACCAGTTTCCCCATATCCCCATCTCCCACCTTATCGCAGTCCAACCTTCCTACTCGGCACTGCCCTCTTGAATGTTCCTGTGTGTCCATCTTCCTTTCCACCTATCCACTCCGCCTTCCTCTCCGAACTATCACTTTCACCTCCCCCCCCCCCCCCCAGTCTACCTATTAGATCAAATGAAGCAGCTTAGAAAAATGCCAAGTGTTGTAGTACGCCAGTGGATTCTGAGAAACGTAGGACCCAGCAAAGGATGACCAAGAAACTGAGAAAAAAACAGAAAGAGAAAAAGCGTGCAAACAAAAACAAAACCTCACAAAAACTGCTATAAAGCTTCTATCAATGTATGAAACAAAAATGAAAACAAGATCAAATGTGGGAGAGTGAGTGTGCAGACAACGTAATTTATTGTAAAAAAACAGAGAAATCACAGGGAAAATAAACAATTTCATTCTGTCTATCTTCATGGAACAATATCCAGAAATTCTCCCATAAATAACAAGTGATCATGGGACTTGTGCAAGTAAAGTCTAAGATCATTCATATCAGTGATGATGTAGTATTTGAAAAGACAGCTGGATTCAGTGTTGATAAATCTTATAGATCCGATTTACTTCATACAACATTTTCAGTGGAAGCAGCAATTGTCATATTGGTTACATTACGGATTTTCACCTTATTTTCCAACACATTCCCGAAAGGCAGGTAGCCAATCGGGATAAGGGACAGTTATAAATATTATCCGCCAGTTTGAGAAAGGATGAAGATGGACAGTGGTGAACTACATTCTGGATTAGTGGTACTGGAAGAGAACAGCAGTTCAGGCAGCATCCGAGGAGTTTTACTTAGTGGTGAACTACGGACCAGTTATCTTGTCATCCGCAGACGGGTGTCTATTGGACTCAATTACAAGAAAATGCTACTAGTTATTGATAAGGTAATGGCAAAACTGGGGAGTATGATAATGCATCGATGAAAAGAAATCCATATGTGGCAAACATTTATTTGGAATAGTTTGAAGATGATTCTTGTAGACATCAGCAACGAGGAACGAATGGATAACGGAGTTGGATATTCAGAAAGATTTCATTAAGAATCCTTACACTAAGTTAATGGAAAAGGTATTGGAAAGAAAGTATGCAAATGGGAAAGTAAAAATTAGGTTTACATTCATGCAAATGTAATTGGAATATAGAAGATGTCGTGCACCCGTTGCATGGCGTGTTGCTGAGACAAAACTGAGAGTATTGTGCACTGTTTTGGAGTCCCCATCTAAGAAAGAATATATTGAGTATAGAGGAACTGCAAAAGGCATTCTCCAGATTAATCCCTAAAATGGCAAGATTGTCTGATTGGGAAAATCAGCCTGTGATCTCGAATTTCAAATAATGAGAGGTGATCATAGTGAATCTTAGAAATTTAGAAACATAGAGGGGACTGAATAACAGAGGGACATGGAGAAGTGCACGCAGGCGCAATTCGGGAGAATCCCATGATATTCTACACGGTCAACAAGTAGAACAGAATAATCAGTGAACAGTTAGTGTCTATCAGAAACCAAGGAGGAAATCTGTGTGTGAAGCTGGAGAACATTGAGAGATTGTGACATGAGAGCTTCACATCTGTTTTACTTGACAGGAGGACGCAGGGTCAGAATTCGAGAAGATGGATGGGGACGCTCTTGAGCAGATTGATGTAAACTGTGAGCAGGAATTTGAGGCTTTGGCTGGTAAACATTTGGACTGATTGCCAGGTCTGAATGAGTTGTATCACAGGTTGCTGTTGTGGACAAAGTAGGAAAGACCCTGACTGAAATTTTAATGAGAATCTTACGATAGGGGAGGTGTCAGAGGACCGGAGAACAGCTCATATGATTCCACTTCACAGTAAGGGTGGGAGAGATAGACCAGGGAACTATAGACAAGCGAGTATTAGAACACTGTTATGGAAACTACTGGAGAAAAAAGGGAAGGAGAAAATTGAACTCCAATCAGAGTGGCAAGGTTTGATCAGGTATAATCATCATGGCTTCATCAGAGGGAAGTCGCATCTAATGAATTTGAATTAGTTTGAGGAGGTCGCTTATTTAGTTTTGCAGAAAGGACATTGACAAAGCTCCACATGGGAAAGTGAAGAGTAAAGTAAAATCTCTTGGAATCAAGGATAACTTGACAAGTTACAATGAAAATTGTCTTAAGGGCAGGAGACGGAGAGTGGTGGGAGAAGGCTGTATGTGTGACTGGAGACCAGTGTCCCCTGGTGTACCACAGACATCAGTGCTGCGTTCCGTATTATTTGTGGTATGGCGAACAGGAAAATGGCAGAACTATGAAGCCACTACTTAAGTTCGGTCTTCACAGAACCTTCTAATAATACAAGGAAAACCAAGTCTGGTGTGGGAAAATCATCTAGTACATGGAACCTTGAACATAGCAAGTAAATCGTTTACGAGAAATTATGGGGAATGGAAGTAACGGTCATAGACAACACTAAAATAGATTTATGAAATGGGAATAATGTTTGAGAACCAGACTGAGAGACAAATCAAAGAGAGGCAATGGATGTAAAACATTTGGATTTTTAGAAAAATTATTGGTAAAGCTTCAAGCCCAGTTTGCAAAATCAAATCTGAGTTGATTGGGGCTAATGTATGGACATGTTTCTAGAATGGGACAGCTGGCAGTAAACAGTGAATAGAAATAAGCAGACTCGTCAAGAAACAGCCTGACATTGTCTGTAAGGTATGATTCTGTGAGTATGACAATGTCCCAGACTCCCCATCACCTTCCCAGGATATCTCCTGTCTCACCAACAGGACAGACACAGCATAAGTGGCGGCATAGTGGGATACAGTTGGAAGGAAATTGCTCTGGGAGTCCTCAACAATGACTCAGAATCCCATCGTATGGTGTTAGTTTACACATGGGAAAGGAAACCTCCTGCTGATTGCCATGTACCAGCCTCTCTCAACTGATGAGTCAGTACTCCTCCATGCTGACCAACACTTTGACGAAGCACTGAGGGTGGCAAGGATGCAAGATGCACTCTAGGTGAAGGATTTCAATGTCCACCACCAAGAGTAGCTCAGCTGCAGGATTACTGATCGAGCTGGCCGGGTTCTAAATGATATAAATGCTAGACTGGGTCTGCGGCAGATGGTGAAGGAACCAACAAGAGAGAAATAAAACATACCTGACCTCATCCTTACTAATTTGCCATTTGCAGAAGGACCTGCCCATGACAGTATCGGTAAGAGTGACCACTGCATAGTCATCGTGGAGACAAAGTCACACCTGCACATTGAGAATAACCTCCACCATTTTGGGTGGTACTATCACGGTGCTAAATAGGACATACGTCGACCAGATCTCGCAGCTCAAATCTGTATGTCCATAAGATGTTGTGGGTCATCAATAGCAGCAAAAGTGTGCTCCCGCACAACCTCATGGCCTGGCATATCCCCCTCGCAACAATTACCATCAAGCTAGAAGATCAATCTTGGTTCAATGGAGAGTGCAGGATGAGAGGAGCAGCACCAGGTATACCTGAAAATGAGGTGCCAGCCTGGTGAAGCCACCAAACAGGACTATTTGTGCGCCAAACAGCATAAGCAGTAAGTGATAGACACAGCTAAGTGATCTCACAAACAATGGATCAGATCTAAGCTCTGCAGTCCTTCCACATCTTGTCGAGAAACGGTGGGGAACATTAAACAATTCACTGGAGGAACAGATCCTTCAAATATTCCCATGCTTCATGATGGAAAAGCCAGCACCTCAGTGTATAAGATAAGGCTGATGCATTCGCAACAATCTTCAGTCAGAAATGCTGAGTGGATGATCCATCTCAGCGTCCTCCAGTGGTCCACAGCAATTCAGTTACCAGTCATCAACCAATTCAATTCAGTCCACGCGATATCCAGAAACGGTTGGAGACACAGGATACTCCAAAGGGTACACATGTTGACAACATTCTGGCTAAAATACTAAAAACTTGTGCGCCAGAACTTGTCACTGCCCGAGCCAAGCTGTTCCAATACAGTTACAACAACGACATTTACCGGATTACAGAGAAAATTACCAAGTATCTCCTATACCTGAAAAGCAGAACACACGCAATCCAGCCACCTACCAACCCATCAGTCGATTCTCGATCATCTGTAAAGTGATGGAAGGTGTCAGCGCTTTTCAAACAGCACCTTTTCAGCAATAACCTGCTCAGTGATGCCCAGGCTGGGTTGCCCCAGGGTCACTCAGCTGCTGATCCAATTCCCTTGGTTCAAACATGGACAAACGAGCTGAATTACAGAGGTGGGGTGAGAGTGACAGCCCTTTAAAACAAGGCAGCCTTCGACCAAGTGTGGCATCAAGGGGTGTTAGCAAAACTGGAATCAAAGGGTATCGGGGGCAAACTCCCCGCTGGTTAAAATCATACCTGACCCGTAGGAAGATGGTCATGGTTGAAGGACGTCAGTTAACACAGCCTCAGGCCAAGTCTGTCGGAGTCGCTCGGGCAGCGGCCTAAGCCCAAACATCTTCAGGGCTGCTTCATTAATGACCTTCCCTCTAATAAAAGTTCAGAAGTGGGGATATTCGCCAATGATTGTACAATGTTCTGCAATATTTGTGGCTCCTCAGATACTGAAGCAATCCATGTCCAAATGCTACTAGATCTGGACAGTACCCGGACTGACTAGTGGCAAGTAATATTGACGCAACACAAATGCTAGACCTTGACCATCACCACTGCTCCTTGGCATTCAATGGTGGTACCACCACTGAATCCTCCAGTATCAAAATCCTGGGGGGTTATCATTGCTCAGAAACTCACTGGACTCGCCACATAAACACGGTAACTACAAGAGCAGGTCAGGAGCTAGGAATACTGCGGCGAGTAACTCACCTTCTGACTTCCAAACGTCTGTCCATTATCTACATTGCATAAGTCAGAAGTGTGATCGAATACTGCCCATTTGCCTAGATGAGTGCATCCCCAACAACACTCAAGAAGTTTGATACCATCCAGGACAAAGCAACCAGTTTGACTGTCTCTTCATCCACAATGTTGCACAATCAACGCTCAGGAGCAGCAATGTGCACTATCTACAAGCTGCACTGAAAAGATACACCAAAGATTCTCAGACAACATCTTCCCAACTCACGATTGCAGCTGTTCAACAAGGCAGCTCAGCACCACCTTCGCAAGGGCAACTAGGGACAGGCAATAAATGCTGGTGACACCCAGATCCATAAAATATATAAATTGAAAAACAAACCTGTTTTTAACAGAGGATGGTTGCTGAAGTATCGCAGGGAGCGGTGTTTGGGCCCCAGCTGTTCACAATACCAACTGAACATTGCGTTGAGGGAATTAAATACAATATATCCCAGCCTGCTGATAGCGCGAAAGGTTGTGGGATTTTAAATGGGCGAGGAGGTTGTAAAAAGTCTCCAAGGTGACTGACTCAAGTGGGGTGAATGGGCTCAAATGTGGCAGATGGAGTGCAAAGCTCAGGAGCAGCAATGTGCACTATCTACAAGCTGCACTGAAAAGATACACCAAAGATTCTCAGACAACATCTTCCCAACTCACGATTGCAGCTGTTCAACAAGGCAGCTCAGCACCACCTTCGCAAGGGCAACTAGGGACAGGCAATAAATGCTGGTGACACCCAGATCCATAAAATATATAAATTGAAAAACAAACCTTTTTTTTAACAGAGGATGGTTGCTGAGGTATCGCAGGGAGCGGTGCTTGGGCCCCAGCTGTTCACAATACCAATTGAACATTGCGTTGAGGGAATTAAATACAATATATCCCAGCCTGCTGACAACGCGAAAGGTTGTGGGATTGTAAATGGGCGAGGAGGTTGTAAAAAGTTTCTAAGGTGACTGACTCAAGTGGGGTGAATGGGCTCATATGTGGCAGATGGAGAGCAAACTGAGTAGAGGTGAAGCTGTGCCCTTTGGTGGAAAAAATAGTTTGGCAGCTTACCAATTGAAAAAGTATTAGTTGAAACATATTGATCTTCAAAGGGAATTGTGCTCACTTTTGTTGTTTCCTTCCGCGCAGCCCTCCGAGGCCCATGTCGGGCAGGGAGTTCTGAATCTAGACGTCAATACTGGGAATGGCATTGGCACGCTGACCAGTATACACAGACCCACCACTTGGGTAGCTGCAACATTGAAAAGGATCTGGTCTCCCTGTACACCAGTCACTCAAAGTCATATGCAGGAACAAAAAGCAACTCAGAAGATAAATGGTGTGTTGACCTTCATTTCAAGGGGATTTGAGTCCAGGAGTAAGGCTGTCTTACTGCAGCTATACAAGGCTTGGTGAGACCGCATCTCGAACATCGTGCAATATCCTGTACAGTTTTGGTCTCCTTACCTAATAAAGGACAACCCTGACATTGAGGGAGAGCAGCGAAGGAAAAGCAGACTGATCTCTGGAAAGACAGGCTTTTTGTGGGAGCAGAGTTTGGGGCGACTAGGCCTGTATCCATGGGGTTTTAGAAAATATGTGGAGATCTCAGTGAAATGTCTAAAACTCTGACAGGGTGAGACAGATTGGAAGCAGGGATGATAATTCCCCTGGCTGGGACGTCTAAAACAAGGGGCCACAGTATTAGGTGCAGGCAGGTCACACTGCGTTGAGACGAGAATAAATGTCTGCACCCAGAGACTGGGGAACCTGGGGAATTCTCTCCCATATAAGGCTGTGGAAGCAAAGGCACTGAAAACAAAATGAGGATTTCTAGCTACTAAAAGAATGAAGAGGGAAGGAGTATGCTGTGGAGACATAGGATCGGCCATGATTATAATGGATGGGTTAAAATACTCTATGGACCGAAGAAACTACAGAAGTTCCTATTTTATATTTTTCCATTAAGGGATGTGTACATTGTGTCGGATAAGTGCATTGAGGAGATTTTCTCCATGAACGAGAATGTGTGAGGACTCAATGTTTTGTATGACGTACTCCTTTCCCGATGTTTCTGTGCTGTCTGCAGGAAAGCTCTGCAAATGTTGTCACAAGAACTCAGATGTTTGGAAGGAGGTCTCTGCAGGGTCAACAGAACTTTGTTTCCCATTCCCTTTTCCGATACCGAGGCTGTGGCTGGGTGTTCTTATCGGTTCTATCCTTTAGACCCCAGTGCAGTGTGATAGAATTGAGTGTCTTGTTTGGTTGTTTCAGAGACCATTGAAGAGTTTATCACATGTCTGTGCGTCTGGAGTCACCATTAGGACAGACCAGGAAAGCACGGGAGATTTACCGGGTGAAAGTACATTGAGGAAAGCAATAGATGTTTACAATCGACATTGGCTTCAAGGTCACTGTTACTGACACCAGATTTGAGATCTCGATGCTTGATTAATTGTTTCAACTTCCACCAGCTGCCAGTGCATTATCCTGGTCTGGATTAGTAATCCAGTGACATTTCCAAAACAGCACCATCTCCACATGGGGACCTATCAGAAACCACACTGAGCAGGTTATTTATTTGCTGCTTGACAGCTCTGTCAAAAAGAACGCCCACCAATTTAACTGCCGTGATGGGACAGACTGGGTGGTAATTGGTCTGATTGTAATTATTCCCTTCTTAGTGGACTGGACATAGCTGAGTAATTTTCCAATTTGCCAGGGAGATGTCAGATTTGGAACTGGAATGAAACAGCTTCCCCAGGGACACGGCTTGTTGTGCAGCACACGTCTTCAGTCCTATTGCAGGAATGGTGTCAGGGCCCATTGCCTTTGTCGATCTACTCTGTTCAGCTGTTTCTTCATGTCA
>NW_025204360.1:0-9333 GCF_004010195.1 Chiloscyllium plagiosum | reverse complement strand
CACGTCAAACTCTGTCTTTCCAAATGCATGCACGTCTTATATCTCAGAACCTTCTCAAGCGGTTTGCCGAAAACAGATGTGAAGCTTACTGGTCTATATTTCCTAGGCATTTATTTGCAACCCTTCTTGAAGAAGTGCACTCCATTTGTTACCGCCCAGTCTTCCGGGTCCTTGTCCCCTGAACTGTCTTCTCTCGCCTCTTTCAGTGCTCTTGGATATATCTGGTCAGGACCAAGAAATTTATCTGATTTTCTGCATTCCAAAATGTCCAAAACACCTCTACTGTGACATAGACTGTACCAATATATCACAACTAACCTCCCAAATGTCACAGGTCTTCATATCTTTCTTCATGATAAACAGAGTGCGGAAATTGAGGACTTCACCCATTTCTTGTGGTTTTACACATGCATGCCCATTTTGGTTTTTAAGGCGTCCTATTCTCCCTCTAGTTGTTCTTTCCCTTTACTATAGTGAATGTGGATTCACCCTAATCTTCTCAACCAAGGCTATCTCATACTCCCTTTTCGCCTTCCTGATTTCCATCTTCATTAAACCCCTGTATTCCCATTGTACCTCAAGGGAATCTCTTGATTCCAGCTGCCTGGACCTGAGCCACGCCTCCTTTTTGCTGGTCAGAGCCTCAATATCTCTTGTTATCCAGTGTTTTCTCTTCCAGCCTCATTCTCCCTTCACCCTCACAAGAACTTGTAAACCTTGAACTCGAGCTATCTCACTTCTGCAGCCCTCCGTCGTGCCCAACATCCTTTTACCTGAAAACAAACTACTCCAATTAACCCCTGCAAGTCCCTGTCTAATTCCAACAAAATATGCCTTGCCCCAATTTATAGCTTCAATCTGTGGACCAATTTTGTCTATCCCATAACTATTTAAGAATTATAACAACGCTAGTCACTTTTCCCAAAATACTCCCCCACTTTACCACCGTCATCTATCCATCCCTCTTTCCCAACAGTAGGTCGAGTTTGTCCCTTCCTGTGTAGGACCCCTTATATACTGTTGGGGAAACTTTCCTGAACAAACTTAAGGAATTACGTTCCATCGAAGTACTTAACCATGTGGATGTCCCAGTCTATGTTAGGAAAATTTAAATCACCTATTATGACAATCCTATTGCTCCTGCTACTCTACCCAGTTTCCCTGCATATTTGTTCCTCTAATTCCCATTGATGATTTGGAGGGTTATAGTGCAACCATTTATAACATCACCATCCCCATCTTACTTTCTTGCACCATTCACAAAACCTCATCGGATATTATCTCAGTTATTTCATCTTTAAATACTTGTGTGATACTCGCCTTAATCAGAACTATTGGTATTTCAACTATTTCCATTTACATCTCTCCCTTATAATATTTTTCACATCTGCAGCATCCCTTGTCAATGTACAGTGGAGATATGGAGCTGTAACTGGATGAGAGCTGCACATCCTGTCACTTCCAGCATGGGCTGCACGTTTCCCGACACTGGGCAGTGATCTAACACAGTGTCACGGAAAAATGGAACAGCCTGGGTTTATATATGAATGAACCAGTGCGGTCTGCACAGCTCCCCAAGCTGGACATTTAGCCCAGGATTAAAGATCAAGCATTGGTGTGGGCGACACAGAGTTTCATCCTGGAAATTACCGGATTGCATGCAGCTGTACACTATCCGGATCAACAAAATGCTCCAACCTGAATGAATTATGGATGGGTTGGTTATGTGAGTTTGATTGCGAATGTGAGAGAACTAAACATCTGGCCATACTTTTATTTTGTGTTTTCATTCTTGATATTGGACCCTTCTAATCCTGACTCATCCTTAGACCCGACCCTCTTGATGAGTGATGTTGACAGTTGTTCAAGCATCTGGCTGTGCAACATGACCAACAAATGGAGCAGAGTCTGCAGAGAGGACAGTCTCCGTAAAATGGAAAGAGGACATCACAATCAGATCAGCCGTGGTCTTAGTGAATGCTGGGGCAGGATTGAATGGACCACGAATGCAACTTATTCAAGTATTTATGTTTGTTCTAAACATACTCCCCTTAACTCCCAGTGTCCCATACTGGTGGGGAGTGAGGCACCTCCTCTGTTCCTGCGTAACTGGACCCTGGGGTCTCACGAGCCGACAGATTTCCCTGTAGCTCAGATTCGAACAATTGAGTGACTGACTCCTGTTTCTGTGTCCCAGTTTCAAGCAGTTGAATGACTGCCTCCTGATCCCAAGTCTGTGAAAATAGATGTCTTCCTCCTGTTCCTGTGTAACAGGCTCCAATAGCTCTGTGCTCATCTGCTGCTCCTGGGGAATGGAAATGAGGAACTGAATGGCCTCTTCACATTCCTTTCAGCTTCTCTTGACTAAAAGCCATTCTCCTGCTTCTGGAGATCACCACCAATATCTGAATGATGTATTTTTGTATTTTACTCTCAGTAATTGAGCAAACAAGCTGACTGACAAAATTCAGAAACTGAATACCCTCCTCCTGTTCCTGTGTTATACGCTCAAGACACAATAGAGTCTTGAGCATATAACAATAGAGTCAGAGATGTACAGCACAGAAAAAGATCCTTCAGTCCGGTCGCCCATGCCGACCAAATATCCTAAATAAATCTCTAAACCCTTGGCCTATCTCCCTCTAAATACCTCCCAGGCATGTATCCATCGAAATGCCTTTTAAATGGTGTAACTGTAACTGCCTCCACCACTTCGTTTGGCTGTTCAATCCATACACACAGCAGTCTCTGTGTGAAAATGTTGTCCCTCATGTCCCTTTTTAAATCTTTCCCCTCTCACCTGAAAACTTTTTCTTCTAATTTTGAACTCGACTGTCCTGGGAAAAGACGTTGACTGTTTACATTATCTATTCCTCTCGTGATGTTTGAAACCTCTTTAATGTCACCCCTCAGCCTCAACACTTGAAAACAGCCCCAGCCTATTCAAACTCTCCCTGTAACTCTAACCCTCCAACACCTGCAACATTCTATTAAATCTCTTCTGTACCCTTTCAAGTTTGACAACATCTTTCCGAGAGCAGGGAGACCAGAATTAAAGGCAATATTACAAAAGTGGCCAAACCAATGTCCTGTACAGAGGCAACATGTCCAGAAAATGTTTAGACACAAAGCACGTACCAATAAAGGGAAGATCACCAAGTGCCTTCTTCACTACACTATCTACCTGTGACGGCCCTTTCAAGGAATGGAGAACCTGCACCACAAGGTGACACAGTAGCTCAGTGGCTAGCATTGCTGCTTCACAGCGCAGCGATCTGGGTTTAATTCCATCTTGAATGACTGCCTGTGTGGCATTTGTACATTCTCCCCGTGTCTGCATTAGTTTCCTCCGGATGTTATGTTTTCCTCCCACAGCATAAAGCTATACAGATAAGTGTAGATTGGCCATGCTAAATTGAGTAAAGTACCCAGGGATGTGTAGGCGAGGTGGATTAGCCATGGGAAATGCAGATTCAGAGGGATAGGGTAGGGGTTTTTTCCAGTGGGATATTGTTTAGAGGGTCGGAATGGCCTCGATGGCCCAAATAGGGTGATTCCTAACTGTAGGACTTTGATCATTTCTATGGAGTTCTCCTTGATTGGCAGCTTTCGACAGGACCCTACGTATATGTCTTGCCTTGATTTGTCTTGCCAAAATGCAACACCTCACATTTATCTAAAAGAAATTCCATCTGCCACTCCTCGGTTCACCTAAGCAAAGTCCCACTCTTGTCTGAAATATCATTCTTCACTGTCGACTACACCAACAAATTTGGAATTATCTACAAACTTACTGCCTATACTTCATATACTCAAATGCAAATGATTTGCATAAGTGACAAAAGGCACTGGACCCACTGTTGACCTTTGCTTCACGCCACTGGTCACAGGTCTCCAACATTAATGAAAAATCTGCACTGTCACGTCCTCTCTCAAATATTCAAGAACATTTTGGATTTAACAGGCGAGCTCTCCCTGGATCCCAGGCAGTCTAACCTTGTTAACCAGTCTACCATGTAGAACATTTTGGTTTTCTGACTGAATTCCAAAAAGACAACATTCACTGTCCTTCCTTCATCAATCATCTTCATCACTTCCTCAAACAATTCCACCGAGTCAGTGAGACGTACAATGTACAAAGCCCTCTTCAGTCCTTGCCTTTCCAAATGCATATCGATCCTTTCCCTCGAAATCCCCTCCAACAATTTAGTCACCATTGACGTCAGGCTCACTGATCTATAGTTGCCTGTTTCTTCCTTACTTTCTTAAATAATATCACTTTGTTAGCAGCCCTCCAGTCTTTTGACACCTCACCTGTGGAAATCAATGTTACAAACATATCAGCAAAATGCTGAGCAATCTATTTCCTAGCTTTCCACAAGCATCTGGGGTACAACTGCTCAGGTCCCAGGGATTTGTTCAACTTCATGTGTTTTAAAATGTCCAACATCTCCTTGTAATATAGATACTTTTTAAGGTTTCAGTATATATTTCTTCTTTCTCTCGCTCTTGTAATCTCGTCCACATTAAATACTGAGGAGAAATACATGTTTAGTATCCCTTCAATCTGCTGCGGTTCCATACATAGGTAGCCTTACTGATCTTTAAGGGGCCCTGTTCTCTCCATAGTTAATATTTTGCCATTAAAGGATTTGTAGAATTTCTTCAATGCTTCATTAACCCTATTTCTAAAGCCAGCTCTTGTCCACATTTTTCTGGCCCGATGTCCCCATTGACTATACACTTGCTGCCCTTATACCCCTCTAGGGATTTAGTTGATCTCAGCTCTGTTTACCTGACATATGCCTCCTTCCTTACCTTGACCAGAACATCAATATATCTAGCCATCCAGCACTCCCTGAATCCACCAGCCTTGCCCCTCTCACTAATGGGAACACGTTGGCTCTGCACTCTCTGAAACCAGATTTTGATGGCCTTGCATTTTCCAACCATCCCTTTACCTGCGAATAGGGCGTTCCAATCAGCCTTTCACAGGGCTTGCCTAACACTTTCAAAATTGGCCTTGTTAAAAGTTAGAACTTTAATGTTTACATCGGATCTTTCCTATTCAAAACTAGTTTAAAACTAATATTTATGTTTATCAGACTTGATAGTTAAATAAACACTTCCTGCCACTCTGTAACAGGCTCGAGAGACTGACTGGGCTCCTCGTGGCCTTCTGTAATAGACTGGAAAGGCTGAATGGCCTCCTCCTGTCCTTGTCTAACAGACCTGAGACATTAAATGACACAGCAACCCGTGGATTACGAGCAGCCGTCAAACGGTATCTGACGGAGATCCATCCCTTCTCAGTTACAGAAATACAAACAACACAATGTACCCCAGGTGCCCTATCAGTAGAACTTCATACAGCTGCAACAACAGCTTCGTTTCGAATCATTCTGTTGGCAAAATGTGCCAATATTCTAGATTTCCACCTTTTCAAGTAGCAGCAGGCTAATATGGGCAAATGGCCTACTCTTACCCCCTTGTAAGAGGTCTATGGCGACAGACTTACTTCGGCCAGTTGCTGAGCAGCAGTCTCAATGCTCTGTTACAAGGTTATGAAAGGGTTTGCTAACAGGGCACTTAAAACCAGGAGTAGCCTCACAATGGCAGGGCACTTAAAACCAGGAGTAGCCTCACAATGGTCAATAAGTATCATACTTTGGGTTAAGCTCGACAGAAAGTTGCCCATCCGACATTTTTTATGCAACCGATCTGTTATTTTATAACTGCCTCCTTTCATAAACAGAGTGGAACATACATAGACCCCTGCAGTGTCCTGTTAATACTCTCGCATGCCAGTTTTTAAAAAAAGACCTAAAAGATTTAAAGATTTATTGTCAATCCCTCAGCAACCCTCATCCATTCCATTCACACACTTCTAAGGCACAGAATTTATAGCAAAAATTTACAGTGTAGTTGATGTAACTGAAATTATTCATTGAAAAATACCTTGATTGTCTGTTGAGTCATTCATCTGTTCGAATACCATGATAGTTTCATTTTCTTTTATGTATAAATCACAAAACCTTTTTCTTTTAAATTAGCTTTCTCAGGTTAGCTGGAACAATGAGTGTTAGCCAGGCAATATGTTGAAGGTGTTAGCCCCCTGCTTTTTCTGCCTATACCATGATGTTTAGATGGATTCTAATTTGAAAAGTGAGATAACAGGGTTTTAGATGAATTCATTCATTTTTTGTGCAAAGTACAATGTAACTCTGCAAGTACAAATTCACCCCACAAAATATATGTATGCATGTGGGTCTTTGTGTGTGTGTTTGTCTTGGTTGGGTGTTGTGAGTGTACGAGAGAGTGGATATGTATGTGTAGTGATGTAGAGTTTCTTAAGTCTGTGAGCGGGTGCATGTGTGAGTGTGGGAGTGTGTGTGTGCGTCTGGGGTGGGGGGGTTGTTGAGTATCAGTGAGAGATACTCACTGTGTGTGCATGAGTGTAGAGTGGTTTTAGTCTCTAAGCGGATGCCTGTGAGAGTGTAGGTGTCTGTAAGTGTGTGTGTGAGTGTCTTTGTACATAACTGTGTACATGTGCGTCCGTATGTATGTGTGTGTATAGGAGTGTGTGTGTGTGTGAATAGTGCAATGACGGTCACCTGTAATGTGATATGTACCCAAGGTCACAGTTAAGGCCCTCCCTATGGGTACCTCTGCTGGGCCACTTTTCGCTGCTGCCTGTCCTGAAGTCCGCCTTGAATGATGGTCAATAGAAGGTCCGAGGTTGAATGCCCTGGACCACTGAAGTGCTCCCCAACTGGGAGGGAACACTCCTGTCTATTGATTGTTGCGTGGTGCCCATTCATCCGTTGTCATAGCCTTTGCTCGGTTTGCCAGTGTTTGTTCAATGACTGTGCTTAATGCCAATCTCCATGGATTCCAATTATCCCAGAGGAGGTTTTCCATCTTTTAATCGCGAATCAGCGCTGTTCAATGTGTTAGCCCATAACATGAGCGGAGCATCACCTACAGCACTGACAGGGATCAGAGAGAGGGAGAGGAGAGAACAGAATATGAGAGCATTAGACTGGAATGTTCAAGAAATGTATCAGAATCTGGGAACATTAGACTGGCATGTTTCAACAATAGACAGGAGTTTATCCAATTATGTTTGGTGTCTTTCTACATTTTATTTGTTGTCATTATCATTGCAGATCTATTACGCTCTTCTCATTATTCAATATTTTTATTATCCTTTCCTGGCTATCGTTGGTTTCCTGCTAAGTGTCACTGTCCGGATTTTTTTTTTCTAAAAACCGGTTATGACTGTATTACTGTTCGTTTATATAGTCTACACTTGTTGTCACCATTATTTTCCAATTGAAACTCTCAATACAGAAATTCACTCTACAGACCAGTACTAACTACAACAATGAATGTTTTCAATTACTGTCTCCCTCTCTGAGCTGGCATCATTACTCTCTACGTTGACCTACTCAGGTTCAGTGGAGAACTACAATTTATTGTATCATTGCCTTGGTGACTTAAATATTAACAGCATGGAGGTCACTCTCTACTGTTCTGGTTACAAACTCCACTTCCTTCCATTGTTTCCATCTCAATATCTGCGACTGAAGCAGACAAGTCACAGCTGTGGGAGATCCCTTTGCCCGTGAGCTGATTCATGACATCATATCCTGATCAGTTCTAACTTGAAATGCTCATCACTCCAGAATATATCTCACTGGCTTATTCTTGTTTAATCTTGAGCTATGAAATACAGTCTTAAGGAAGCCAATAATCTGCTGCTGACACTCCCGTCTTCACACCTGCCGAAAAAATTCTGATTCGACCTCACACCAAACTCCCATCCATCTGACATTCATGTGCACGCCGATGTATATTATTGTTGTGTCTGGCAATGCCGTAATGTTGACATTCTCAAACACTTTATCGTATCTGTCCATAAAACTTCTCTCATTCTCTCTCTATTGATTAACAAAAAGCCTGCAAGTTGTTCGTATTTAAAATAATTTCCTCCATGTGCGTTTCTTCTCAAACAATGAGTTTCGCTTTCAAACACGCCAATTGCGTACGCACTCTCTCTCAGTCTCTGATGAACACACATACAGCAAATCTTCTCATTGTAGACATTGTAGTAATCTGATGCAAGTATATTTAGCATAATTTAGTAAGGCTTGCAATACTCTCCATGCTGGACAGATAGTGCAGTTTACTGAGCAACACATGGTCTGCACAGCTCTCCATGCTGGGCTGTCATCTTGTCCCAGTTTATGTTGTTTGTGGTGTTCTGTGAAGCAGATTCAGAATTTGATGTAACAAACCACTTCAACTGATCTGACAATGCCTTTATTCAATGATCTCATTCTTGTCATTTTACTCTCGAATGTCTCACTTATCCAGTTAGTCCCACTGCCCTGACTTTTTCCCCATATTTCCATAACATCTTTTCAGTTAATTGACTGTCTCTTTTTGTCTTTAATGTGAATCTAATTGTCCCTCTGTATCTTTCCCTGGTCTTCGCTTTTGGCTCCCTAGTGTACCGAGTGCTGGCATTGTGAAGCTCAGAAACAGTGAAATGGTGTGTGTCAGGCTGTTGTTCACTTCCGGGTATGTCCCATGTGATGGTCCATGAAGAGGGGTGTTTCAGAAGTTATGAGACACATCCTTGGAACTTGGTCTGCACCTGTATTTGTCCCTCTCAGGTAATCTTGCGATAGAGGAAGCCCCTTAAGTAAAAGACCAGGCACCTAAAGTTTGTGACAATGCTGTCACTTTAAACAAAATAAACTTTTCTCTTTTTTTAAAAAAAATGAGATCTTAAAGGACAAACTGTCTCCTGAAAACAGCTCAAGCAAACACCGTACTACGCTTTTAGGGTTTTTCATGAATAGGAGTAACATCGGCCTAGTAACTCATTGCTAGCTGCTACTCTATCTGAAAGCTGACTTGATTCTGTTTCCTCCTGGATTGGAGATCTGTATGCAAGAATGTATATCTGAATATTCTATTATGCCAAGGGGTGTGTTTATGGGATATTGGTATATTGGAACAGTTTATTTGCAGAAGGAACTGTAGCCTTTATACGGTTATAGTTTCCAATAGTTAAATTATTTTAAATTCGTCTTCATTTTGTATGGATTTTCATTAGAGTGTTTAAGTATGTTGTGTTTTGCTTAATGGTGAGTGGTTTGACGAGTAGCATCACATCTGAAACTCCCACTACACACCTACATTTAAAATAAGAAAACGTTAGCATCCAAGCGACGCTCTTAAAATAGTCTGAGGCAGTCTGGTTGGTCTATAGCTTTAACTGGGGACTCCTCTCTGGTTCTAAATCAATAATACCAAATTGGG
>NW_025204359.1:0-9332 GCF_004010195.1 Chiloscyllium plagiosum | reverse complement strand
ATCTTCTGGAATGAATGCAGTGTTAAACTTTCAGATCCAGTGACCCTCTACAAAACTCTCAGTTTCTCAAGCAATTTTGGTATTTTTATTACCAGTATCCAGAGTTATTTGTTTTGTGAAAATTTGTTCTGTGCCAATTCATTTCTGGAGAAACTCAGCAGGTCTGTCAGCATCTGCACAGACAGAGAAACAGCGTTAGCATTTCAAGCCCAGTGTGACATTTCTACACAACTGAAAAGCATTGGAAACTTGGCTTTTTAATACCTTGCCAGAGGTGGGAGATCGGTGACATGGGAAAGAGAGTGTGGTAAAGATAAACTGGCTTTTAGCAGTGGTGAACGAAAGATGATATAAAATGGGATTAAATTAAAGTGTGAACGGGGAAAGGGGTTCTCTTTATTGAGTGCAAGATAAAGAAAACAGAATCACACAAGGTCATAGGGAGGCCAGGAGGGAGTATGTTGACTATGTGGCATTATAAAGATCTGGCCATAATACATTTTCACTGTAGAGATCATCACCTCCTTTAGACAAAGGATAACAGGTGCTTGACTTCTTATTGGCACTAGTAAGCGTTTCATGCTGCCTTAGTATTGTCATAGGGAGAAATAACAAATCACAGTGTGATGTTTGTGCGAAGTATTGTTTATCTTCATGTTTACTATAGTTTCAAATTTGCAGTATTTATTTTTAAATGCTTGTTCTTGAAGTTAGTATTGGATGGAGTGTAGAAGGCTGAGGGATGACATTATAGAAGTTTCTAAAATCATGAGAGGTATGGATAGGGTGAATAGCCAAGGTCTTTTCCACAGGATGGGGGAATTCAGCCGTAGAAGGCATAGGTTTAATTTGAAAGAGGGAAAATTTACAAGGGACGCAGGGGCAATGTTTTTTGCACAGAGGGTGGTGCGGATATGGAATGAGCTGCCAGAGGAAGAGTGGTAGATGCATGTACAGCTAAGACATTTAAAACACATTTGTACAAACATATGAATGGGAAACATTTCGAGGCTTATGGGGCCAAATGAAAGCAGATGGGACGATCTTAATTTGGGAAATCTGGCCAGCATCGACATTTAGAAAAGCTTCACGCAGAATCAGTGAAAGTGAAATTATACTTTGCCCTATAAAATCATGCAAAGTATTTCTGGAGATGCCTGAGAATGTAACAAGCGGACATGATAAAGGAGATCTGGTAGACACCAGGCTTTCCAGAGTTTTTCCATAAGGTGTTACAAAATAAAAGTTCTTACACAAGACAGAAGCTCGTAGGATGATGGTGAATGTATTAACATGGGATGATGATTGGTTAGCACACAGAAATCGGAGAGTCAGGATAAATGAATCTTCATGATAAAGGTGTATCTGCTGTAGGACTACAGCTATCAGTCCGATGGCATCAGTTATTTACACTCTATACTGATAGTCTGAAGGAGGGAGCTGAGTGCAATATACATCCGAGTTTGAGGATGACACTGAGAATCAAAAGACAGGCTGTTATTTAATGAAGAGCACTTCCAGAAAAATAACATTACAAAGGGATTGGAGTGTTCCTGTGTATGAAACATAAAGTCAGCATGCTGATGCAACAAGTAACTAGTTTGGTTCATTAGCTGGATTCCAGGGATGAAAGGGTTGTGTTATTGAGAATCTCTAAAATGGTGAGGCGATTATTTATTGGTGTTTAAATGAAAGAGGAGTGATACTGCTGAAAATTACAAGACACAGAAGGGACTTGAGAAGGTAGATGTTGAGTAGTTGTTACCATTCCTGAGTGGAGTCTCGATCTCGAGGACATAGATACCGAATATGGAATTTTTTTTTTTCTATCTGAGATGCAAAGTGATGTCTTCTCTCAGAAGGTAGTGAATGGCTGGAATTCCCTAACCCAGAGAGGTGTGGAGGGACACAAGGAGTGGGCAAGAAAGTGGAGTTAAACCTGGAGTAGATCAGCCATGTTCGTAAATAAATGACAGGGCAATCTTGAGGGGCCGAATAGCCTACTCTTGTTCCTATTTATGAATTTCACATGTTATGCTTATGATAAGTAACTGGATATTTTCCCGGAAGTCGTGTTGTGTAATGCTACATTTGGATGAGCAGACGATTTGAGTTAACGCCTGGTGGTATATGGGGGCAGTATTCACAGTAAATCTGGGTCTGTAACACGACCCACATCTGGAGCAGACGTTGCAGAGAGGGGAGGCCTGGAAACAGTGATTGGGGATGCGTGTCACTTCCTGACCCAGCCTGGACTTTCCAAGTACATTGCCAAAACTGCGGCTAACCATCGGAGTGGCCTTGATTTGCCCCTGTGTAGCAGGTCCGAAGGGCTGAAAGGAACATCAGAACATAGGCTGAGGGACACGAGTAGGCCATTCGGACCGTTGACACTACTCCACCAGTAAATAAGGTCGTGACTCATCTCATTGTGATCCCAGCTGCACTTTTCTCTCCTTGCACCATTATCCCTGATTCACCTATCAATGGTAAATCAGACGAAGCTAGCCTCGATACAAAATAAAGATTCTGGGAAAGAGAATTCCCACTTGAATGAATTCCCACTTTGTGATTTTTTCTCACTCCAGTTGTGACTGAGGATGGAGGGTGTCACTCTTTCCTTTTCTAGTCCCACTCTTCCACTGCTTACAATAAATTTTAAATGTAACCAGGTTGGTGATATGGCCTATGATAAGGGTCTCAGACTGGGTCAGGTTCAGTGATAAGAACAAGTCAGGCACATATGTTTAGTCAGCCACATGTTACTAACAGGAGTAACGGAGGAGAATGTTGGATCTGTGGGTAGCACTGCTGCCTCACATCACCAAGGAGCTGGGTTCAATTCCAACCTCAGGCTACCCTCTATGTGGAGTTTGAACATTCTCCCCATGCCTGTGTGGGTTTCCTCCCAGTGCTCCAGTTTCCTGCCACAGTCAAAATATGTGCAGTTTAAAGTGGATTGCCCATAGTGCCCATGGATGATCAGGTTAGGTGGGTTAGTTATGGGAAATGCTGGGTTACATGGATAAGACTAGGGGCACGTCCAGGTGGGATGCTGTTTGGTGGGCCAGTGTGGACTTAATGGACGGAATGTCCTGCCTCCATACTATAGAGGTTCTATGACAATGACAATAAATTTGGCCTATACAAACACCCAGTGGGCACATACCTAATCCACACTTATCAAGGTCTTGTATGTTTAATTCTCATTCCAAGAGTAACCTGTTAAGGCCTTCATAATATAAACCCTTCACCCCAGGAATACGTGAAATGAAATATCTCTGAACTGCTTCCGATGTAATTATATTCTTTCTCAGGTATGGAAACACAAAAATCTAATCTTACACTCAGATCATAATGTTTATAATTGTTTTCTCAAAATGCTATGAGTCTTTGGAAACTCTTCCCCCCTGAACATTGGAGGCAGAAATATTGAATATTTTTGAGGCACAGATGGAAGGTTCATAAATAACAACAGAGTCAAGGATTATCGAGGAATGGGCAGCAATGTACAGTGTGGGAGGAAATGTAGACAGTGGTATCAAATAACACGGCTTCGGAACCTCCAGAAATATAATGCAAAATGAAATGATAATATCGATAAAATGTTAAGGGGGAACACAAGATGGCGGCGATTCAGAAGGTCTGCATCAACACACGGGAAAAGTGATTCTCTAACCCATCCCATCCCAGCCATTTACTTAAAATTCAACACTAAAAGAGCGATAGAATCTTTACTAATCCCGATTTGTCAAAGGGATTACAAAACATGGGAAACGATCGAGTAAGTCCCATCAAGTGGTGCACCCGCCAGAAGCATTGCGTCTGCCTGAGGCTGTAGCTGCAACCCACTCTGCTCTTTCCATGGACCTAGTTACTCACCAGGCCTTGGTCACTGAGATCACCAAGTTACGTGAAATGATTGAAGCCATGATAGAAAAACAGTTCAGCCGTGGCTAGACCCGCTCTCAGCCGTGCTGCAAAACATGAGCAGCAACTTGACAGCCTTGGAAATAGAACAGACGATGCCAAGGGTCGAACTGCAGCGACCGAGACCGTGATCGTTTCCTCTCAGGAGAAGATGCTCGCCCTTGAAAAACAGGTCTGATCTTTAACTGACCAAGCTGACGACCTCGAGAACGGGAGTAAGATGAAGTATATTCACATCGTCGGTTTGCTGGAGCAGACAGAAGATGGTCAGCCGCTGAGTTTTTTTAAGAACTGGCTGCAGTGATTCCTTCACTTCGAAACTGAGGATGGACGGGTGAAGAGTGAGACAGTTCATCGGGTTACGGCGCGCAAGTCAGACTCAGACCAACGCCTTCATCCTGTCCTTACGCGATTACATAGTTATGGGGACTAACAAAGACTGATGGAAGCTTTCAGAACCCAGGGGAAAGATCCGATGGGTTTAATTCACAATAGCTCCAGGATTATGTTCTTTCGGGACTTTTCAGCGGCGGTGATTCAGGAAATAAAATGTTTTGATGAGATCAAAAGAAGAGTAAGGGAACTCTTCCTTACCGTAAGTATTCCTTACCGTACCCAGCGGTGCTCTGTATTGCTTTCAATGGATCCACGAACTCGTCTGACTCTCCAGAGAAAGCGAAACCGTTGTGGACATTTTAAAGTAAGCTGGATATTTAGCTGATCATGTTTCTCCTAAAGACATTTTGTTGGATTTTTCTGGTATTAACCAGCATTAAATTATAGTCGGAGATGAGTAGAGTACTCATTTTTTAACTTCTTCATTGGTATTACTACTCTTTTTCTCTGTCTTTGCTTGTGTCTGGCGTGCAGCTCAAGCTGGAGGGAGTTACAAATGTAGTTGTAATGACTAAGTGCCGACCGAAGGGCAGTTCAAGGCTGATTTTTGTTGTTAATTGCCCTGGATTCCATATTGGTAGCGGGCACAAGATCAAGTTTTGAGATATGTAAGCATCCCCAGTGGGCGTTGGGGGGTAAATTTCCCAATCGAGTGTCTTTGGCGTTTTAGATTTTATTTCATTCTTTCGTTTTTTTATGTGTTCAGCTTTGGAAAGTTTGATGAGAGCTTGTTAGTTGAAGTAGTTTTAGTTTGTCCAGTTTTTAGGCTCAGTGAGTCTTTTTCTCATTAATGATCAGCGATGTGTAATTCGATGTGAAACTCTAGAGTTGAAATGTTGCTACAGTGTGTTATGGTTAAGGATGTGCTTAAATGTTTTACCTGGAACATTAAGGGGAGGTATCTGCCAGTCAAGAGGAAAAATGTACTTTCTAGTCTTCAAAAATAGAGGGTGGATGTTGTCCTATTGTAGGAGATTTACCTTGATGACAAGGAATATTTGACGTTACAGCAGGGCAGGTTTGATCTGGCTTATTTCTCGTCTTATAATACGAGGAGTAGGGGAGAAGCCATACCAGTGGAGAAGAATCTTCCATTTAAATTATTAGATTGTATTAGACACTCACGGAAGGATCATCATTTCCAAAGTCTTGAACTATGGGAAATAATACAGTATTTTGAATGTTTATTCCCCCCGGCGCACAGTCTTAAAATCCTGGTGAATGCATTGTCCAAATTAAGTTATCTTGCATCGTGGCACATTATCGTAGAAGGAGGTTTCAACTGTCTTATGGCCCCACGGTGGACAGAATGTCCAAATGTCCCCCAATACCCTCGTTATAATGTAAGCAATTAGTGGATTTGTGTGCAGAACTAGAGCTGATGGATGTCTGGAGGCAGATCTACCTCACAAGTAGGGATTTTATTTTCTTCTTTAACCCACACAAATGCCACACAAGGGTTGATCTCTTCCCCATCCCTGTAACAATCTTAGATACGGTGGCATCCTACACAACTGGGAATATTGCCCCAACATTCCTGCCCCAGAAGTAAGATAGAAGTAACATAAGATTATGTTGTATGCAAATGAGCGTCTTATGTTTTTGTCAAATCTCACAGCTTCGGCAGATCACGTGATGCAATGCATAAATTCGCTTATCACCTTTTCGGGCTAGGAGATTAATTTTACAAAGTTTGTGGCCATCCCTATGGGAGGTCTCAGGGGAATACCGGATGTTGAAAGCAAATCCTAGTTTCCTTTTAAATGCTCACGGGGATGGTTTCCCTATTTCAGTATATTCATTACATCCGTCTTTGATCATTTATTTAACGTGAACTATGTCCATTTGTTTGACAAAATTAAACAAGACCTTCAAAGATGGGAGGCACTTCCAATATTCTGGCTTGGTCGGATAGCTGTTCTTAAAATGAATGTCCTTCCTTATTTGCTATACCCTGTGTGAATGCTTCCTTTGATGTTTCCCAGCCAGATATTTAGGAGACTTAATGGCTGGTTTAGCTCTTTTATTTGGCACCATAAGCGACTCTTTATCAAGCCAACCAAATTGCAACTACCCCACAGAGTAAGGGGGGTAGATCCTCCAGATTAAAAGCTATCAATTAAGCTTTTTATTATCCTATGTTAGTGTCTGGGCCACTGAGGACTCGGTGTCAATACGGTTAGATATTGAACCCTCCCAGACAAAGTGAACCCTTATTAGTCTGTTGTTCGAACACAAAATGGCATCATTTATGGAGTATTGTCATAACCCAATAATTATCAATAAAGTTAAAGTATGTATGCCAATGCGTCAGGTCGAGGGCAATATAGCCACAACCATGTTTCTTACCCCTATAAGTGGTATACCGAGTTGTCAACCGGGGATAATAGATTCCATGTTTAAAATGTGGGAAGTCAGGGGTGTAACTTGCTTGAGTGATTTAGAATTAATAAAATCCCTACAAGGTGGAAACAAGCCCTTGGGCCCAACAAGTCGACTTCGACCCACCCAGACCCATTCCCCTACCATCCTATATTTACCCTGACTAATGCTCCAACCTACACACCCCTGCAGACTATGGGTGATTTATCAATAGCCAATTCATTTAACCTGCACATCTTTGGCTCCTGGTGCTGTGAGGCCACAGTGCTAACTATTGAGCCACCACGTATTATTTGAGGGAGAAAGAATGACATCATTTGATCAAATAACTCGTAAGTATGGATTACCTAGTAGAGACCACTTCGGTTTTTTTGTCCTGATCAGAGATTTGATTTTTAAAAAATACACCGTTAACAGACTCTTACAGATCCGATAGAGAGAAGTGGGTGCTTATTGCTTAGAATACACTCTGTGTCAGTACCCTTTATCATTAGTTGGAGTGTGTACCCTCAGACGAGACTGTGCAGCTTTGTGATATCTGCGAGAGAGAGTTGGGGGTTCAGAACACCTCGGAGAGATGGGAGGACATTTGTGAAAATGCTCAAGGATTTTGATCTGTAATAGGACCCATTCCATGCAGTTGAAAATTCTTCATAGGGTCGATCTGACCACAGATTGTCTCTCAAAATGCGAAGTGGGATTATCTTCAGCATGTCGTAAATGCAGAATGACTACAGGCATTCTTACTCATTGCTTGTTGTCATGATCCAGGCTTCATATATATTGGAGCACTGTGTTAGGTGTGAGAGAGTAGGTATTGGGGACTGAATTGGAGATGGACGCGGTTTTTCTTTTCTTGGGCCTGCTCAGGGTACCTTACACAGATGCACATGAGGAAAAAAATATATCCTTACTTTCTGTGCTTGGAAAAATGTTCTGTTGTGTTGGATGTCTGAAAACCCCGGGTCTGTTGGGTCGTCGTAAGTTCTTCATGGAGAATATCCCTTTGGACTTTCTCACCAATGTGGTGCATCAAAAAAACAGAGATTTATGCAAGACATGGCAGCCCTTTTTTGGATTACCACGATGCAGGATTATCTGTCACATTAAGAAAGGCTTTTATATAGCCATGACGATATTGTCTAATGAATCCAGTATCCAGCGAGGAACAATTATGAACATAAAAATGCGTATCAGTTAATGCACTTGAAGAACGAAAGCTATCGTTTTGTTATGCTGAGCTGTACTATTTATTCATTATTTATTGTTTATTTTTGTTTTTCTTCTATCCATTTAGTATTTTTAACTTGTTTTGTATGTACATGCACATGAGTGTAATTTTGTTCAGTTATTTGAGTTGTGTTGTTATTGGGTTATTATAATATTAAAAATCTGTTTTCAATAAAATTATTTTTTTAAAATTAAAATGCTGACTTTGATAGAATAGAGTCCCAAAGAACTCTCAAAGAGAGACCACTCATGCTGGTTTACCTTGAGGGTCACCACATCTCGGGTGATGGGTTGAGGTTGAGGTTGAGAGAGCGTCCCCTTCATGGTAACCTCTGTCAGTGTGAGGAACTGAACCTGCGCAGTTGGCCTCACTCTACATTACAAACCAGCCGTCCCACTGAGTGGGAGACAGTGCAACTGTCACAGACAGAAACAGTCACAGGCAAAGGGCAAGAGAAACTTTCATAACAATGAAAATGTTACAATTCAGACAACGGTAAAGATAACGGCTGAGGGTAAAAACGTTCTCTGCTCGAAATTGTATTTTATAACAAGAACGTGTTTAGAAGCTGTCTTTGATTTAATACCATTAAGGTAGGTCAAGTGAAATAACCAGAATTACTAAGTGTGATTGGAATCTATAACCATAAAATAAGTGTAGATCTTTTTGCTTGGTCTGTGTAAAGCATGCTGACCGTCGTATGAAAGTGTAAAACAGATGGAATATATTGTTAGGAGATTGCGTTCCATGGGAAATGCCCTCGAACAGTCACTTGAAGACAACTGGGGTAAAAGTGCCAGAGTTCCGTCTGGTCAATCATGATGGGTGGGAGAATCGGGCTGGTATTGAATGAGAGGGACACTATGAGAAGGGGTGGGTAGCTAATGAGGTGACTTCGATAAGATAGCACCAGGAAACGAGCTCAGCTTCGTACAGACAATCCCTCTGTCACACTCAGAACCACACACACGGCTTCTGAACACCCGAGCTACATTTTTTCTCACAAACTATCTACACTTCTATAAGAACCCCTTCAGTTTCCTAGTCTCCAAAGAAATAAATTCTAACCTGTCCAACGTCTCCCTATAACTTAAACCCTTCAGCCCAGGAAACATCTCTGAAATTTCTTCTGCACTCTTTCTAGTTCAATAATATCTTTTCTAGAGCAAGGTGAACAAAACTGAACCCAATACTCCAACTGCAGCCTTACCAACATCCTGTAAAACTGCAACATAATGTCACAACGTCTATACTCAATGCGTTGATGAAGGTCTGTGTTCCAACAGCCTTCTTCGCTGTCCTGTGTATCTGTGACTCAAATTTCAAACAACCGTGTAGCTGATCTCTAATGTCCTTTGTTCCACTACACTTCTTAAGACCCTCTCATTCATCA
>NW_025204358.1:0-9332 GCF_004010195.1 Chiloscyllium plagiosum | reverse complement strand
GTTATAGAATGTCGGGGACAGAACGTTCCGGGGGATGTCAGTTACAGAATGTTGGGGACAGAACATTCCGGGAACCCGTTGACCTGTCCATCACCTTTCCCCCTATCCACCCCACCAACATGATGTACTGTACCTGGACCCACTGTAACATTAATGAGGTGAGAGACGGAGGGTCCAATCACAGGAATGGGAACTAAAGGCATTGCCAGATCAGCTGAAATGGTTAGATATACCACATTCTCAATCCACCTCACAGAACCAGCCCAGACACCCTCAACCCAGAGGAGATATCTGTTCACCGTGGAACACTGTGCAGACCAGGCCAGTGTCCTGCTCAGTACAACCCAGCAATCTGTCCAGATTCATCCATTGCACTGGTCAATACAACGCAGCAAGCTGTCCAGAGTGGAACACTGCGCAGATCAGATCAGAGCATTGGTCTATAAACCTAGACCATATATCTGTTCAGGGCAGTGAGCTGTGCAGATCACAGCAGTGCATTATCTATAAAACTCAACCAGATAGTCTGACCAGCACAGCGACCTGCGCAGTGATCACCCGTGAATTAATATATAAGCCAGGAGCAGTTACCCTCCCAGCATGTAGGACTGTGTACCCCACCCCAGTGCATTGATCTGTAACCCAGGAGCAGTTACCCTCCCAGCATGTAGGACTGTGTACCCCACACCAGTACATTGATCTGTAACCCAGGAGCAGTTACCATCCCAGCATGTAGGGCTGTGTACACCAAACCAGGGCATTGATCTGTAACCAGGAGCAGTTACCCTCCCAGCATGTCGGACTGTGTACCCCACCCCAGTACATTGATCTGTAACCAGGAGCAGTTACCCTCCCAGCATGTAGGACTGTGTACCCCACCCCAGTACATTGATCTGTAACCAGGAGCAGTTACCCTCCCAGCATGTAGGGCTGTGTACATCACCCCAGGGCATTGATCTGTAACCCAGGAGCAGTTACCCTCCCAACATGTAAAGCTGTGTACATCGCTCCAGTGCATTGCTCAGTAACACTGTGATAAATCACTGCCCAGCGTGGGGAAACTTGCAGCCCATGCTGAAAGTGACGGGATGGGTAGCTCCCATCCATTTCCAGCTCCATCTCTCCATCGTGCCCTGACAAGGGGGTGTTATGGGTGTGAACATCACTGCCAGAGAGAGATGGCGGGCAAATCACTTTAAATATCACCACATGCGATGCGTTTGGGGTATAGACAGAGAGGGGGAGACTGAGAGAAAGTGTCATGGAAGGATGTGTTCCCAGGTTTCAGAATGCTGAAGTGTAGACACTTCGATAACATCCTGTGACATAAGCCTGTCTTCCCAGGAAAGATGGGAAAAAAGGATATTGGTGT
Source organism: Chiloscyllium plagiosum (assembly GCF_004010195.1). Lineage (NCBI taxonomy): Eukaryota > Metazoa > Chordata > Chondrichthyes > Orectolobiformes > Hemiscylliidae > Chiloscyllium > Chiloscyllium plagiosum. Next base: position 7,960 of record NW_025204358.1, on the reverse strand, counting down.
GAGGTCAGATGAGCATTTGTTCTGCATCTTTGTAACTGGAATTAGTTTCAACCGAATCTATGACTCATTGGGCAGAATCTAACAATAATTTCTCTTTGTTTGATTTTCCTTGAATGTGACAGAGGGATTGTCCGCACGAGGCTGAGCTAGTTTCCTGGTGCTATCGTATCGGACTCACCTCATTTACTAACCACCCCACCCCATGGTGTCCCTCTCATTCAATATCAGCCCAATTCTCCCACCCATCATGGCTGCAGTAACCCACCATCGCCCGGATGCCCCTGGATATTCCCTGATCCCTGGCATTGGTGCCATCCTTAAAAGGCCAATGGGCACATGTTTGACCTTTCTCCGTTTGGAGTTGCCCTGCACAGTTTACTCCGAGCATGGCAGATATGAGGCAATTACACCACGGTTTGTCGACAGGGACACGGAGTCCCTGGTGGAGGGCCTAGTACAGAGGGGGCCATTCTCTTCCTAGAGTGGGGGGCACACCACCAGACCCACCGAGCATGGTCTGAGCTCCCAACCCAGCTCAGTGCACTATCTGCGGTCTGAGGAAATGTCCAGCAATGCATCAATAACCTTCTCTCCTCTATCAGGAAAAGGGTCACCGTATTCTCTCTGCTCCCTCACACTCACTTTATATCTGTTATGCCACCAAGCCTCCAACTAGGTTCCTGCTCCACCACTCTCACTGCTGCATGCAGCACCTTCTCTCTCTCTCTGTCTCCATCGACTTTACCCCCTGCATAGATACAACACTGTGGACTGACTCCCTTCGGACACCCCACCATACCTCCCCCAACCCCCACCTACACCAGCACTAACAGCAGGGCCTCCCACTCCCTCCCTCCCTCCTGATGCCATCTCCCTTTTGTGTTGAGCTGGTACAAATGGAAACCCCACGGTCTCGGTGAGCAGGAAGGTGGACTCACAATACATCATCACCACCACCTCCCAGGAAGGGAGCACGGAGACTCCCTCCTACACCTCCCCCTGTAAACAGCTCAGAAACTGAAACTAATCTGTGATTGTTACTGCTCTCCCCTGACATCTTGTCCTGACATCTTCAACAATCTGTGTTCATATACACCCAGGACTCTCTGCTCCTGCACCCCCTTTATAATGGCACAGCCTGTTTTAAACTGTCTTTCATTGTCTTTCCTACCAAAGTGTATCACCTCACACTGCTCTGCACTGATCCCCATCTGCCTTAAACCTGAACACTACACCAATGTGTGACTGTCCTGTTAGAGTTCCACACTGTCCTCCATAGACTTCAGAGTTCTTCCAGGTTCGGTGACATCTACAAACATTGAGATTGTCATAGCGTCACAGTCCCCATGTAACAACTGAAATCCTGCCCCACATACACGTGTGTGAGCAAGTGAAATACTGATATATTCCTATGGACATAGTCGAATAATGACATGCTGTCAATGGAGCAACAAAGATCCTGACACACACCTGACGGAGCAAATGAAATATTGACAAACCACAGAGAAAAGAAATCCGGATAGGTCCCACTTATCGATATTCATCAGGGTATAATGTGATGAAGTTGAAAGTTTGTACTATACCTTCAGGAGAGAGGGAATGCTGTTCTGAACTGAGAGCTTACAAGCTCCTGTGATACGAGAGGATGGCAGACCCAGACACAGTATATTGCTATAGAGTTGGAGTCGGGTAATAAGCACTTAAGAGAAAGGGGGTCTCAGAGTTGTGAATAGTTGATGTAAAATGTTCAATTTCAGAGTGAAAAAAATAAATTGATGTTTTTATTTAAACAGTAGAATTTGGCAGACCTGTCCCTCATATTTTAACAGATTACAAAGCAAATTGAGCATTTTTTTATGTTTAGTTTAAATTACCAGATGAGCTCAATGTTGTGTCCAAACAATTGCTGTGTGTGTATCTGTGTGTCTCTGGGTGGGACAGGTCTGGCAGCCTCTGTGGTTTAGATTAGATTAGATTACTTACAGTGTGGAAACAGGCCCTTCGGCCCAACAAGTCCACACCGACCCGCCGAAGCGCAACCCACCCATACCCCTACATTTACCCCTTATTACCTGACACTAAGGGCAATTTAGCATGGCCAATTCACCTGACCTGCACATCTTTGGACTGTGGGAGGAAACCGGAGCACCCGGAGGAAACCCACGCAGACACGGGGAGAACGTGCAAACTCCACAGGCAGTCGCCTGAGGCGGGAATTGAACCCGGGTCTCTGGCGCTGTGAGGCAGCAGTGCTAACCACTGTGCCACCGTGCTTAAAGTAATGCAATGTCACCCTCTGCAGGCCTCCCCACGCCACTGCACAGGCATTGGCAGAGGGTGAAAACCAACAGGGATTCATTCAGAGAGGGGGAGGGAGAGGGCAGCTGCTCACAGCACCATCCAAACTGATGTCTTATCCATGTACTGATCGAAATGTCCTTTAAACGTTGTAGCTGTCCCTGCTTTCACCACTTCCTCTGGAAGTTCATTCCACACACATGCCAGCTTCTGTCTAAAATATTTACCTCTCGTGACTTTTGTAAATCTTTTTCCTCGCACCTTAAAATATCCCTCAGTTTTGAATCCCCAACTCTAGGGAAAAGACATCAGCCCTTCAGCTTATCTGTACCCTTCATTATTTTATAAACCTCTGTAAAGATACCCCTTAGTCTCATACTCTCCAGTGAAACGAGTCCCAGCCGACCCAGCCTCTCCTTATAGCTCACTCCCTCCTTTCCCAGCAACATACAGATTAATCTGTTCTCAACCCTCTCCATCTTAATAATATCAAGGTCAGTAATATCAAAGTGAACAGTCAAGGTGTTTTCTAAGGGTACGGGAAGTCCAAAACTAGAGGGCATAGGCTTAAGTTGAGAGGGGCAACATGAAAGAGTGACCTAAGGGGCAGTTTTTTCACCCAGAGGGTGGTGTGCCTATGGAATGAGTGGGCAGGGTGACCAGACTGGACACAGTATTCCAGAAGAGGTCTCACCAATATCCTGTACAGCCACAACATGACATCCCAATTCTGATACTCAAAGGTCTGACCAATGAAGACAAGTGTGTTAAACACCTCCTTAACCACACTATCTGTATGAGATGCAAATTTTAAAGAATTAAACCTGACAGCAAGGTCTCTGTTCTCCAACACTGCCAAATAGCCTAATTTTAATTGTATAGGTCCTGCTCTTGTTTGATTTACCAAATTCAATACCTCGCATTAATCCAAACTACGCTCCATCTGCCACCCCTCAGCCCAGTGAGTGATATTACTGCCACCTCCCCCTCCCATTTCAATTTTAAAATGCCCATCCCTCTCCAGGAAGCCTGCACACTCCGGCCTTGATTTTCACAAAGACCCTGAGCTTGGTTTGCCTTGTGTGGTTAGGGCGAGGAGGGAGAGATTGAAGACACAGTCAGTGGGGAGGTGAGGCTGGGCAGTAATTAGCGGCCTGGTGTCATTTCATTTAGGAAGAGGGCAGTCGCACGTTAGAGGTGGGTAAGAGTGATCGGTGTGTTGTGACCAGAAGTAAAGCTCTTCCTTCGTCTCTGGTGTTCAGGAATAAATATCTATTTGAGACCCTTCATTGGGCAGATTGTGTCTGCAGGATTTCTTTTTCTCATATTGCAGACTACAGATAATAGCAATTAAAGATGTTTATAGTTAATTTCTATAGCACAGCACGTACACTCAATATCCTACAGTTGAGACAAATATCTTGCATTTGTTTAACAATACAAAGTGTTGTTTGTAATTCAGTAATGGTAACCTGATTATAATAAATCCACACCAAGCTGAAAGCGGGCACTAAAATATGAACCAAAATCTGGGTATGGTAGTGTAGTGGGTAGTGTCCCTGTCTCTGAGCCAGAGCTCTGGATTTAATTCCAATTCCTGAAATTGTGTGGTAGTGTTCCTAGGTCTGGAATAGAAGGCCTGGATTCAAGTCCTGCCTGTTGCAGAGGTATGTCCCAGCATGTCTAAACAGACTGATGAACAAACCACAGAGGAGAATACTGTTACAACTTTATGGGTATTGCAGAGTGATGCTAGTATCCCAATCTCATTGCACAAAGGTCTAGGTGTAAAGCCCACAGAAGTGCCTCATGATACATTTGAACAAACTGAATAAAATGGACTTAGAATTGTGACTTGATGGAGAAGGAAGAGGTGTCAGTATTGAATTTTAGAATTTAGGCCCAGGATAACTGAAAGTACAGCCATTCGTGTTGATTGGGGCCATATTTCACAGCAGTAACGGTTCGTAAAATCAGAATGGTCATGGATAGGGTGAGTAGTCAGGGTTTTTCCCAGGTTAGGGGCGTCTAAAACTAGAGGGCATTGGTTGACAGTGAAAGGGGAACATTTTTGAAGAGGCCTAAGGGGCACCTTTTCACGCAGAGGTTGGTGTGTGTATGGAATGAGCTGCCAGAGGAAGTGGTGGAGGCTGGTACAAATACAGCATGTAAAAGGCATCTGGATGCTGACAGACCTGCCGAGCTTTTCCAGAAATTTCTGCATTTCTTTAAAAATGCATGCATTTTAACACAGGAATTCTGAATAAATTAAATATTTCATTTTTTAATGACGCGGGGCCATGTAAACATATTTCAAATCGGCCGAGACCATTTTCTGCGAAGGGTATGGCTCTGTGTATGACAGCAGCAATGATGCAACAACATGGAACAGGGAATGTGATGGAGACATAGTTTGGGCAATGTACAAGGAGACCTCACATGGTCCAGTTTGGGAGAGGATGACATTATTGTGTGACTCAGCTCAGAGAGGGAGAAAATGTAATCTGTCTGAGAAGGAACGGCCTATTACCCTCTCTCTCCTTCATTGTTCCTCATCACAGCAATGTGTGCGAGCTAAAAAGAACTCGACAGTCATCGTTACCATTCTTATTGCAATAGAATCCCTGCAGTGCTGAACCAAGCCCTTTGGCCCAACAAATCCATACCAAGCTTCCCAACACATTCCTCAATAGTTACCCCAGACTAATGCACCTAACCTAGAAACCCTTGAAAACTACAGACAATTTAGCATGATCAATCCATCTAACCTACACAGTTTGAGCTGTGGTAGGGAACTGGATCACCGATTAGAAGCTCACACAGACAAGGGGAGAATGTGCAAACTTCACACAGTCATCCAAGGTTGGAATCGAACCCAAGCCCCTGGTGCTGTGAGGCAGCAGTGCTTACCACCAAGCTACCCTTTGGGTGCTCCCTGACCAGCATCCATTGGAATCTACTCACTGCCGAAATCAAATGGAATTCAGCCAAATCCAACTCTCCCAGGATGGAATCCAATTGCTAGCAGCTGTGTGAGTACAATATCTTCAGAAGCAGAATGATGTTTTGGAAAATCTTGCAATTTTTCCTTTTGTCATGAGTTACAATAATATCTGGTCAAAGTGTGTGTGTCAGTGTTTTTAGAAAAGGAAATATTGATTATATATTTTCAACACCCAAACATCCATCTTTCCATCATAGTTTGAGTAACATTGCTCTGGATCATAAACGTGCTATTTGAGTAGATTACAGAAACTAGCCTGACTTGTTCCTAAAACTGACCCTGACCCAGTCTGAGACCGATATGATCGGCATGACACCAAACTGGTTACATTTAACATCTGTTGGGAGCAGTGCAGGAGTGGGACGAGAAAAGCAAACAGTGACCCAAAAAGCCGGGGAACGATAGACCGGTGAGTCTGATGTCAGTGGTGGGTAAGTTGTTGGAGGGGATTCTGAGGGATAGAATTTACATACATTTGGGAAGGCAAGGGCTAATCGGAGTACACAGCGTAGCTTTCTGCATGGGAAATCATGTCTCATTAATTTGGTTAAGAGGTAACAAAGAAGATTGATGAAGGCAGTTTGGGTGGCATTGTCTATATGGACCTCAGCAAGTTGTTCATTTAAAGAACAAAGAGCAAAGAAAATTTACAGCCCAGGAACAGGCCCTTCAGCCCTCCAAGCCTGAGCCGATCCAAATGTACTGTCTCTGTCGGACAATTCCTAAGGATCTGTATCCCTCTGCTCACTACTTACTCATGCATCTGTCCAGATGCATCTTAAATGAATCGACCGTGCCTGCCTCTACCACCTCTGCTGGCAACGCGTTCCAAATGCCCACCACCCTCTGTGTGAAGTGCTTACCGCGTGTATCCCCCTTAAACATTCCACCTCTCACTTTGAAAGCACGACCTCTCGTGACTGAATCCTTCAACCTGGGAAACAGCTTGTCTCTATCCACCCTGGCTATACACCTCATGATTTTGTAAACCTCAATCAGGTCCCCCCTCAATCTCCTTTTTCACGTGAAATTAAGCCGAGCCTGCTCAATCTGTCTTCATAGCTAGTATTTCATTCTGATTGGTAGACAAATGAGTAAGGTTCGGTCACATGGGATACAGAAGAAGCTAGTTACAATCGGCTTGAAGGAAGTGGGATATTTTTCAGAGAGGTTTTGCATTTTGGGAAGGCAAATCAGGGCAGACATTATATACTTCAAGGTCAGGTCCTGGGGCGTGTTGTGAAACAAAGGGGCATAGGGCTGCAGGTGCATTGTTCCTTGAAAGTGGAGTCGCAGGTAGACAGAGTGGTGCTGAACACATTTGGCACATTTGCCTTAATCAGTCAGAGCATTGAGTAGAGGAGTTGTGGTGGCATGTTGCATCTGTACAGGATGTTGGTGAGGCCACTTTAAGAATACTGTGTACAACTCGGTTTTCTGCAGAAATGACTTACACATATGTTCCAGGACTGGAGGTTTGACTGCAGGGAGAGGCTGATTCCGTTGAGGTGTTTCCCCCCGGAGTGTCAGAGGTTGAGGGGTAACATTACAGATGTTTATCAAACCAGCAGGGGCATGGATATTCTGAACAGCCATGTTCTGCTCCCCAGGATAGGGGAGTCCAGAATAAGAGGGCATAGGTTGAAGGCGAGGGGGATTGATTTAGAAGAGACCTGAAGATAAATGTTTCACACAGAGAGTGGTGTGTGTACAGAAAGTGCTGTTAGGGGAAGTGCTGAAGGCGGTTACAATCGCACATTTAAAAAGTATCTGAAAGAGGAGGGATATTGGCCAAATGCTGGCAAATGGGACTGGATCAGATTTGATATCTGATCGGAGTGAACAGATTGGACTAACGGGTCTGTTTCCGTTCTGCATGACTCTCTTATTCTATAAGAGGGATGATGAAAAATTCTGAAAGGACCTTTCAAGTCGGAAATCTCTTCACTGGAAGTTTATCGTGCCTCTATGTTCACATTGTTTGAAAGATGCGTTATGTAAATATTTGGTAGAGAAGTGAATAACAGATAATTGGATATAGACAAAAAAGTAGGCCCTAACCTGATCAGCCACAATTTTACTGCCTGGTGGAGAAGGCTCAAAATGTCTAATGACCCTCTCCTGCTCCTCAGTCCCATGTTCCCGTGTTCCATTAAGCCCCTCAAACCTGCTGGACAGGAACATTTGGAGGCCACTTACTCCTATAACCTGGTGCACAGAAACAGAGGAGACCATTTGGCCCTTGAAGACTGCCCCACATGTTTCGAGGTGATTTGGGAAATATAATTGGAAAACCCAGGCACGGGTATGAAAGAGGCCCCTCATCTCTCTTTACAGAGCTTCCCCTCTCTGCAACTTGTGCTTCATTTTTGGTCATGTTGTAGACCCAGATTCACTGTGAATACAGCCCCCATACCACACTCAGCGCTGGCTCACAAAATCCTCTGGTCTCCCTGTCTGCAATATTCAAAACCATAACATTCAGGAAAATAACACCCACTAACTTTCTAATAACAGAATGGGCGAAGATCAAATACAGGGACAGATCGTTCACTCTTCAAGCCTGCCTTGCCCTTCACTAAGATCATGCCTGATCTGCTCTTGGTCTCAAATCCTCTTCCATAGCCAATTCTTCATAGCCCTCACCTCTCTGACAGG
>NW_025204357.1:6736-9332 GCF_004010195.1 Chiloscyllium plagiosum | reverse complement strand
AGCAATACGGACAAATAGCAAGTACTACAAATTAGATTAGAGCAGCACAAATTTAATGTGACAGGGCAAACAGAAGGCAGCCAGAAGATTTCTGGGCAATCACCCAAGGTGTCTTTTCATATGAAAGTCTGTGCATCAGTAGAATCTGGGACCCAAGTAGTCTATGTTGGTTATTCATATTCCAGACAACTTGTGTTGTTCCCCGTTTACTCTGAAAGTGAATAGACATAGTTATTTCAACGTTATTTCGAAAGAAGATCCTGCATTGAATCTGTTCGCCGTTTTTTGATGCTGTGGTGAAAATGTGGGCAATCGCGATGTGAAACGTTGCTGTACTTTCATTTCCTTCATTACTGTCCTGGTGAGGGAGAAAGGTGATTGGTTGTCTCGATCAGATGGGGGCACCGGCGCATTGGTGGCCTAATTTAATCACTGATATAATTGGAAATGTTCACTTTTAATGGTTCGTTGTTGTTCTGTGTTTTTTTTTAATGATACTTGAGCACTTTCTGGGACGTGGCAATACACTAAATCTCCAGTAGGTTTGGAATTGCCTCGCTGTTATTTGTGCGAGCAGTTCATGTCACAGACGACTCACAGTGCCTCACAGAGAGCACTTAAGCTTCGGTGTGTCTGATCATGGTACTGCCTTTTCAGTTTTGATTCTGTTCCACGTTAATAGCTGTCAGTTTTTGGATTCGCTGGAGAGCAAAGTGGGTAATGCGATATGGGAGGTATTTTTCTTCAGCCAAAATCTTTGATGGCGAACTTGGGAAAGTGTCAAGAAGAATGGTCATTGGCAGCAAATATCCGGAAAACCTTCATCTCTGGATCGGTTGGGCACATCCACCCTCCAAACAAAATAGCCAAACTCGCTGACTGAGTACCAAACATCATGCGTTTTTTGCAAGTGGTGTATTCAAACCGTTGCCCGTGGCTGGAGCATCTCAGAGTTGTCGAGCATGGAAACAAATCCCGCGATCCAACCTGCCCTTGCTGAATAGGTAACCAAACTTAATCCATACATATCTGCCAATATCTGTGCCTTATCTCTCCGAGGTCTTCCTGTCTATACACCCATTCAGATGCCTTTGAAATGTTGTGAGTGCACCAGACTCTGCCACTAAATGTGGCAATTCATTCCACACACAAAAAAGTTCTGTGTGAAAAACATGTGTCCCTCACATCCCTTTTAAATTTTTCCTCTCTCACATTAAACGTTTGCTATGTTGATTTGAACTCGCGTGTCTTCTGAAGAAGTGCTCCCTGACTATTTACTTTGTCTGTCTTCCTCACGATTTTATAAGCTTCTGTGAGGCCATATCTAAGCACTGAAGCTCCTGGGAATCTGACCAAGCCTATTCAGTTTCGTTCTCATATCCAAGCAGTGCAAACCTTGCAAATCCTTGTAAAGGTTTTCTAAACTTACACTTGCAAGAAGTGTGTCCAGCTGCAGCACTTGTTTGACCGCTTGGTCACTCTGGAGCTGCGGGTGGACTCACTGTGGAGCATCAGCAATTCCGGAGAGTTATGTTGCCTCCCAGGTGCTCAGGCCAGGGATGTCGCCCATCGGCTGAAGAGCATTCGAAAAGGGGATCGTGAACAGCCAGTTGTCTTGGTGCATACAGGCACCAACGGAAAAAACAACGAGATGAGGACCTGCAGGGAGAATTCAGGGAGCTCGGAGAGAAATTAAAGAGGAGGACCTCAAAGGTAGTAATCTCGGGATTACTGCCGGTGCCATAACACTGCCAGCGTAGAAATGAATAAAAAAAGGCACGATGAACACGTGACTTGAGGAATGGTGCTGCAGGGCGGGTTTCAGATTTTGTTGGATTTTGCGACCAGTTCTGGGGAATGTGGGAGTACAAGAAAATTGACGATGTACATCTGAACCAGACGGGAACGAAGGTCCTTTCGTGAGTTTTTGCTATTGCTCTTGGGGAGGTTTTATACTAATGTGGCAGGGGGCTGGGAACTACACGATTAAACAAGTCGGCAGTGAGGTGGAAACTGGAACCTAAGAATCAGGAACATAGCATTAATAAAGGGAAGAGTAGGCAGAGAGCAGATGAATCCAAAATAACTGGTGGGCTGAAATGCATCTACTTTAATGCATGAAGTATAGACAGATGAACGTCATATTCCCAGGCTTAGGTTGGTGCCTGGGAATATGACGTTATTGCGATCACTGAGATTTAGTTGAAGGAAGGGCATGGTTGGCAACCAAACGTTCTAGGATACAGACGCTTCAGACGGGACAGGGAGGGAAGTAAAAGGGGAAGGAGTTGCATTGCTGGTCAGGGATGATATCATGGCTGTGCGAAAGGAGGACACCATGTAGGGCTTGGGTCGTGAGATACTATGGATGGAGCAGGGAAATAAGAAGGGTGAGGTTAGATTTTTGAGGCTGTATTACAGTGAGCGTTAGGTGTAAGAAAAAAATAGTTAAACAGATCAAGAATAGACGTAGAGGCAATAATTTAGTGTTGATTGAAGATTTCTATTTTCCCAGCATTGACCGGGATACCCTTCACGTCAGAGGTCTGGATGGGATACCATTTGTAAGAAGCCTCCAGGTGAGTTTTCTGGAGTG
>NW_025204357.1:3404-5351 GCF_004010195.1 Chiloscyllium plagiosum | reverse complement strand
CTCATATTGTCCCCTGTACAAGAAGGACAGTCGGGATATTCTGGATAACTACAGAACAATGGGCCTAACATCAGTGTTGGGAAAGTTGCTGGAGAAGGTACTGAGAGATAAGATCTATTCTTATTTAGAAAATAATGTGCATATCAGTGAGAGGCACAGAGTTTTTCGGGGAAGTGCCCGTTGATAGATGAAGGAAAGGCTGTTGATGTCACATACATGCACTATAGTAAGGAGTTAGATAAGGTTCCCCATGGTAACCAAATACAGTACGTAAAGTAACATGGTGTGCAGGGTGTTCTAGATAGGTGGATAAAGAATTAGTTGAGCAATAGGAGACAGAGAGTGGCAGTTAAATGGTGTTTCTGGAAATGGAGAAAGATGACCAGTAGTGCTCCACAGGGGTCAGTGTTGTGGCCACTGTTGTTTGTGATATAGATAAATGTTCTGGAAGAGAGCACTGTTGGAATGATCAGAAAGTTTGCAGATGACACGAACATTTCTGGACTAACAGAAAGTATAAGTGACTGTTAAAGAATACAGGAGGATACTGGAAAGTTGGGCGGAAAAGTGGCAGCTGGAGTTCAAACCAAACAAATGTGAGGTGACGCATTTCGGTCGGTCTAATTCTAGATGGGGTTATACAATGAAGGAAGAACTTCGGGAAAAAAAGTTGATGGACAGAGAGATCTGTGAGTACAGGTCCATTATACACTGAAGGTCGCTGCACAGGTTGATAGAGTGGTCAAGCAGGCATATAGTATTCTTGGCTTCATTGGATGGGGTATTGAATAAAATGGCTGGCAGGTCATGTTAAAATTGAACAATACATTGGTCTGGCCACACTTAGAATACTGTGCAAATGTCTGGTCACCACATTACCAAAAGGATGTGGACGCTTCGGAGAGGGCGCTTAAAAGGTTTAAGCGAATGTTGCCTCGTATGGAAGGTGCAATCTAGGAAGAGAGGTTGAGTTGTTTTGTTTTCATTAGAAAAAAGGAGTTTGAGTGGGACCTTTTTCAGGTTTACAAAATCATGAAGGGTACAGACAGGGTAGATAGAGAAAAGTTTTATGTCCCAGATTGATGGGTGGTGGGTGTCTGGAACGCGTTCCCAGCAGAGACGGGAGAGGTAATCACGGTAGATACATTTAAGATGCGTCTGGACAGATGCATGAGTAGGTGGGGAGCAGAGGGATACAGGTGCTTAGGAATTGGGTGACAGGTTTAAACAGTAGATTTGCATCGGCTCAGGCTTGAATGGATGAAGGGCTTGTTCCTTGTCTGTGCATTTTCTTTGGTCTTTCTTCTTAAATTACGCCAATTTCATTACATAATCTGCGAGGTGTAAGTGCCTGAAGTGTATCGATGCTGAAACACTAGTAATAACAAATCTGAGTGTGGGCTTTTCTGTGGTAGCGGGATCGAGGGTTTTAAGATGCTGGATTTTAAGCTTCAGTTTCTATCGAATCGTGGCTTCAAATACCAGCATCGTAAGTCAGCTACTATGTGGAGATGTGTGCGAGCGAACTGCGCATGTTTGGATGCCTTTTAATTTGAGTGTTTGCAGCTCCTCAGTGTGCTTACCCTCTCGGTGATAAAATCAGCGACCGTCTCTGAAAACAACGCAAGTTCCTGCTGTCCGACGTATCCTCATATCCCGTCGATAACTTTGCTTTTGGATATCTGCGTTGCCAGTTTCTGTATCTCAAATGGTCAGCGCAGATGACTGAAATGTTGGTGGTTCGAGCCCACCCAGGGAATAAGCCTCAAATATTTACCCCGACCATGCATTGACATTCGGAACTGGGAAAACTCATCCATGATTCACCCCAAATCCGCAGGGAGTGAGACGTTTACACACAGCAGAATACGACATCACTTTCTCCAAGCTCCCGATGCCACCAGAGAGCGGCCACTGCAGCTTCAATCAGCGACTTTCTGCCAAACC
>NW_025204357.1:0-3189 GCF_004010195.1 Chiloscyllium plagiosum | reverse complement strand
GATTGTAATGCTTTGAAGGAATAACTGAAGTGAAAGTTGTGAATGATGATATTGTGATTAAGAGGAATGAACTGGATCCGAACAAAGTGCTGATGAATTATGCTCGCAATGTTGGTTAGCTCAGTCGGTGCAGTGTGAGATGCTTAATCTGAGGGTGGTGGGTGCAAGACTCTCAATGGGCGCTTTCACTGCTTAATACAATTCCGGCTCTTCGTTCCATGTGCATTATTGCAACCCTTCGCAGGGGAATGTTCTTGCTGCTTTCATTCTCACATCTGTCCGCCTGCTTTTGATCACACGTCGGTTTCTGAGTGAACACTGTTTCCATTTTACTGGAGACACCAGAGACAACTTTATCAGTGCAGCCGAAAATACAATGAATGATGTCCGTTTCAAAACGTGAGGTTCCAAACCAACCGTGCACCACCCAAAGGCACGGAAAGCGAATGGCCACTTGCGAGGGGTCTGACAGAGACGGATCAATGTCGCATGGGTCCTGAACCAATTTTTAGTGATTCAGATTGTTCCGATGGAAACCGAAGGGAACTCTCCCTCAACGTTTTGCAATTGTTCTTCTTGTGTTGAACGTAATGAACAGTATATTGTCAGTAACGAGGGTGGAGGTGCGGCAGGATCGTGAGGTTTCAGTGTGGGACATAGACACAGTAAGTCAAATATCTCCAGAGCACGGCAGAGCTGTTTGGTACAGGATCACTGCCATCTTCTCTTACTAAACCAACAAATGACATTACTGGAAAATGCTGGTAGCATCTTGGAAATATAAATCGATTTAAGACTTCAGGACTAGTGACACTCCTTTTCCATGTGCATCTCCACCTGCTTTTGCACACTCTTCCTTTTTATTGAATGTTTCCTGACTTCCAACTTTATATTCAGCTTCTCTTTTATTACTTCCTCTCCAATCATTTTCCCAGTCTCCGATTTTGTATCATAACTGTTCCATCTTTCACATTGCCCAGGACTTCGAACTGAACAAATAACTCTGTTTCTATTTCCTTAGATAGCAGATGGCCAGAGACTGGTCGGCAGTGTTGTTCCGAAACCTCATCCATGATTCACCCCGAGTCCACAGGGAGCAAGACGTTCACACGCAGCAGAATACGACACCATGTTCTCCAATCCCCCGATGCCAAATGAAAGCGGCCACTGCAGCTTCAATCAGGGCTTCCTTCCAAACCCTGGGACACAGCTCGTGCAAACTCCTTTCTCATTAACTGCTCTTCCCGTGGGAAAGGAACAAAACTTCCATTTTAAATTGGAAACGGCTTCAGTAGATTGGAAGGTTGTTCCTGTTCTTGGAACGTGTTATAAACAAAACTCCAGTCTTGAAAATAAGAAGTGGTAAACGTTTTAGGCAGGAAGAACAAAGAAAATGTTGATTGTGAGGACCCTGAGATTGGGAAAATGTTTGGAGAGGAAGCAATAAAAGTGAAGCTGAATATAAAGTTTGAAGTCAGGACATATTCAATTAAAAGGAAGTTTGTAGAAAGGCAGAGGGACATGGAAATGGAAAAAGAAGTGTCACCAGTCCCGAAATCTCATTCGGTTTTCATTTTCAAGATGCGACCGGACCTGCTGAGATTTTACAGCAATTTCATTTGTTGATTCTGAAACAGAGGATGGGATTGATCCTGGACCAATCAGCTCTCTCATGTTCTGAGAATATTTGACTTATCCGTTCGATCAGATCACGTCTGTCTCACACTGAAACGTCAGAATCCTCCCCCACCCCCACCCTCGTAACTGGCTATAAACTGTTCATTACATAAACTTACATGAGCACACAACAAGAACAATTGCAAAATGTACAGGGAGAGCTCCGTTCCGTTCCATCAGCACATTCTGAATCAGTTAATTGTTGTTCAGGACCCATGATACATTAAGCCGTCTCTGTCAGAACACTAACAAATGGCCATTCGCGTTCTGTGTCTTTGAACACTTAACTCTGTTAAACAGTGAAAACGACTATTATGGGGCTTGGACGCACGGCTCTCTGATTAAACAACTCACATTGCACCGAACTGAGATATCCAGGCTTGGGACACGATGAATTAGTTTGCTATTTCATTCTGAGCATAATTCACCTGGCACAACATTTTGTAAAGATCCAGCTCATTCCTCCCAATCACAAAGAACATAAATTCACATCTTTCACTTTTGTTATTTCTTCAAAACATTACTATCTATTTAACACTGGTCCCGGCATTTAAGATCTAACCCGAATATTTTCATATGAAGTGATTTCCAGTCACTCTGTCAGACAGTAAATCAGTCGGAAAATTACCTTAGGAAACCCAATCATTTCTGTTTACAGTATTGGGAATTTCCCATCTGCTGACAATCTCTATAATTGTATCATGCTTGTTCTATCTCTCACTTTGCCCAGGACTTCCAACTGAACAGATAACTCTGTTTCTATTTCCTTAGATACCAGATGGCCAGAGATTGGAAGACATAGGAGCGCTTAGCGCTTTCAGAATATCTAATCTGCTTCGCCATTCGATCTTGGTTAATATCGTTCTTAACCACATTCTCCAGTCCTCTCCCTGAACACTTACTCCTCAGTCTTAGGATCCAGTCTTTTTCCCAGTGTGTGTCCTAATCCGTCCCAAAACCCTCCACATGTGTTGGCAGCTGTTACACCGTATCTGCGTGTCATCAATCTCAGTTTCAGTGATTCTCGGCAAACACGAACTTTTCTGAGCAGCTCTATCGGGTCTCTGTGATCCTGCGGGGGAGCAGCAATCATCTTCATCTCCGACGGAAAGGATCGGCGCTTCAAAAACAAACGGACAGAAAGAAAGATAGGCTTGTGTGTCAAGATATGTGGAGGTAATTGCTTTCTGACCTGGTCAGTAAACCTTACTCTGTATATCCCCGCATATTCTAGCTGTCGTGGTGAAAGGGAATACAAGTCCAATTAATTGCCATCTACGCTTTTATTCGATATGTATTCTTCCTTGTTCTGAATATGCAGGGATGTTTCCAGCACTGATGGTTACCATTTCTAAGAGTGCATGCCGCGGGCCCTGATCTTTTCTGGAGAGTAGCAGTATCAGTTTGTGTGAAAGTGGCCCCAAACAAAGCTTAGAAGAAACATTGTTGTTCCCTCTTTCCGGACGACAGTCTTTCATGTCATGATCGATGGTGCTTTATTGCATTCTCATC
>NW_025204356.1:4431-9331 GCF_004010195.1 Chiloscyllium plagiosum | reverse complement strand
TTCTTTGTAATGCCTGGGCCGACGGCATGGTTGTGGCTGGGAGATGTTATGACGGGATTATTGGAAGCTAGTAGTGCCCCTTGTGAACAAGGGGGGAAATTCTTCTTTTAAATATGTTTTATGCTATTTGTTTTTAGGAGTAGTTCTCAGTTGTTTTGATTTTGCTGTTTAAAGAATTTTTTTACGTGTGAATCATTTTTGGTTTTTATTCAATGTCTTTTGGGTGGAGTTTTTCCTCCTGGGGTGTCTCGGGCTTGTTTGGACAATCTTGGCTAGCCGTTTGTTTAGGTAGTGCACCGGGAATGTCAAGGAGAGCCACTCGCCAATCAAAAGGAAGAAGATATTACCAAGTCTTAAAACAGAAAGGCTGGATGTAGCCCTTCTACAGGAGATGCATTTACTTGATAAGGAGCACTCAAGGCTGAAATAGGGTGGATTTGGTCAGGTGTTCTTTTCATCTTTCAGCTCAAAAAGTAGGGGAGTAGCCATTCTTCTTCCGACGAATCTTTCCATCCAAATGCTAAGCCAATAAAAGATGAGGGTGGATGGAATAATTTAATTAAAACCCTAATATATGGAGAGGTGTATGGGATTTTGAACCTCTATTGCCCCCCGGCGCACCCTTTTAAATTTGTGATGGAAGCGTTCTCCAAGTTGATGGCTCTCAGGGTGCACCACACAATTATAGGGAGAGATTGTAATTGTATCATCAACCTAGGGCTGGACAGAATACCTAAGATCCCTGCGGGCATATCTATGAGATCTAGGCAGTTGGCGGATCTGAGTAGGGAGTTGGGGCTGGTCGATGTTTTGAGGTGTCTTCGCCCTCACGGTAGAGACTTTACTTTTTCTTCTAAACCCACACAAGTGCCATACTAGAATCGATACGTTTCTGTCCCTTCGACGCTTTTGAACACAATATTGTTTTGTAAAGTAGGTAATATAACTATTCCCGACCATGCCACAGTATGTATGGAGGTTAAGACCAGTAATGATGAGATAGGTAACCGACATTATCGTATGGACCCTTTCCTATTGAAGGATAGTAAGTTCATAAATTATTTCTCGCAGGAATTTTAAACTTTCTAGGATATCAACTCAGGCACGGCCAGTAACCCATCGGTGATGTGGGAGACTGCTAAGCCATACGTGCGAGACTTCTACGACCTGGAAAAAACAAAAGGGAGAACAACAGCGTCTGCTTAGACTCGCATGAGGGCGGCTGAGACCCTCCATTACTAGTCTACAGTGGATCACTGCCCTTTGGGTAACTTTGAATACCACACTTACACAAAAAGCAAAGAGGGAGATATTATTTGCGAAGCAGAGATTATTTGAATATGGTGACAAGCCTGGCAGATATCTAGCATACCTTGCCAGAAAGCAAAAGGCTCCCCAAGCCATTACGTCCATTAGAATGAGTGCTGGTACCCTGAGTTGTGATCGTAAAAAGATCAATGCAGCCTTCAGAAAGTTCTGTTTCAAATTGTATAGGTCACAGGGCTGTGGGGATAGAACGAGGAAGATGGAATCTTTTTTAAAAAAAATTCTTGCCCTCCCGGGCCGAACCTCGGAGCAGGTGTTGTTCTTGAATGCCCCCCCAGCAACCCAGGATGTACAGGAAGAGGTGAGGCAGCTCCACAGTGGCAAAACGCCTGGACAAGATGGATTCCAAACTGAGTTCTACAACGGATTTATTGGGGAATTGACTAGGCCACTTATAAATATGTATAATTATTCACATAGTCAGGGATGCCTCTTGCCTTCGCTGAGAGAAGCAAATATTTCTGTCATTCTTAAGAAGGGAAAGGCCCCAGATGACTGCTCTTTGTATAGACCTATATCCTTGTGGAATGTGGATTTTAACGTTCTCACAAAAATGTTGGGCATTAAGACTGGAGAGGGTTTTACTATTCATTATAAAAGAGGGTCAGGCAGTGTTTATAAAGGGTCGCAGATCAACTAATAATATTAGAAGAGTCTTACATATTGTATCAGCTTGCCAGCAGGGAGCGATACTGGGATTAGTTATCTCCATAGAGCCAGAGAAGGCATTTGATTTGGAAGAATGGCCATATCTCTTTTATGCCCTGGAACGGTTTTGTGTTGGAGAGGACTTTACAAAATGGGTTACAGTATTAATTAATGATACCAAGGCGCTGGTTTAAGTTCAGATAGCGTTAGTGTTGGGAGAGATTGTCGACAGGATTGCCCCCTTTCAGCATTATTATTGATTGACCTGTTGGCAGAAGCTATATGAGCCAACCCTAATACAATCGTTCCAAAGGTAAATCGGGTAAACGCAAAATTACAGTCTATGCAGATGATGTCCTCCTTTTCTTAAATGAACCATTGACATTTGTGCCCTGATAATTCAAGTGGTAACTTATTTGGTATGTTCTCAGGTTATAAAATCAATTTTATGATTTTGGAGGTCATGCTGCTGAGAGGTCTTGCCAGTATATCCAATTTTCCGGATGGATGCCGTTTCCCCTTTCGGTGGTCACGGGGAGGTTTTCTTGAGTTCGGTATTTTTAATACTCCGGCATTCGGTCAGCTATATAAAGCCAATTATACACATTTATTTCAGAAAATAAGATAGGACCTTCAACGCTGGGAAGATCTCCCGATATCCTTGCTTGGTTGAGTAGCTTTGGTCAAAATGAATATCCTCCCTCGCCTTTTATACCCAATGAGAATGCTCCCCTTGATGCTGCCGAGACAGTTGCTGCGTTAACATTATGGTTGGCTCGGCTCCTTTATTTGGAGTCATAGACGGCCCCTTATTAAATAATAAAAGCTACAGCTTCCACAAGTAAGGGGTGAGCTGGATTTTCCGGATTTCAGTAAGTACGAATTGAGCTCTGTATTATCCTATGTCGCTGATTGGGTCTCTTGTGAACCACAATAAATCTGGTTACATATTGAAGCCTCCCAAGCAAAATATCACCTCATCAATCTACTATTTATGGACAAGATGAGTATTATTATGGATCATTGTAAAGATTCCATTTTATTAAATCCAATCAAAGCCTGGAGGATAATGTGACAGGATGAGGGTAATCTACAAAAAACCTCCCTTATACCCCTACAGTGGGAAAATTGGGGTTCCAGCCAGGGCTGAGTGATGCTGTATTCTGAACCTGGGAGTGCAGAGGTATGTGGTTCTGTTCGCCGAGCTGGAAGTTTTTGTCCTGCGAAGCGCTTGTTTGATGTTTCCTCCGGTGTTTATAGTGGTCTGTCCCTGCCGCTTCCGGTTGTCAGTTTCAGCTGTCCGCTGTAGTGGTTGGTATATTGGGTCTAGGTCGATGTGTTTGTTGATGGAGTTTGTGAATGAATACCATGCCTCTAGGAATTCCCTGGCTGTTCTCTGTCTGGCTTGCCCTATGATAGTAGTGTTGTCGCAGTCGAATCCATGTTGCTTGTTGTCTGCGTGTGTGGCTACCAAGGATAGCTGGTCGTGTTGTTTCGTGGCTAGTTGATTTTCATGTATGCAGATTGCTAGCTGTCTTTCTGTTTGTCCTATATAGTGTTTAGTGCAGTCCTTGCATGGTATTTTGTACACTACATTCGTCTTGCTCATGTTGGGTATCGGGTCCTTCGTTCTGGTGAGTTGTTGTCTGAGCGTGGCTGTTGGTTTGTGTGCCGTTATGAGTCCTAGGGGTCGCAGTAGTCTGGCTGTCAGTTCTGAGATGCTCCTGATGTATGGTAGTGTGGCTAGTCCTTTTGGTTGTGGTATGTCCTCGTTCCGTTGTCTTTCTCTTAGGCATCTGTTGATGAAGTTGCGCGGGTATCCATTTTTGGCGAGTACCTTGTATAGGTGTTCCTCTTCTTCTTTTTGCGGTCCTGGTGTACTGCCGTGTGTTGTGGCTCTTTTGAATAGTGTCCTGATGCAGCTTCGTTTGTGTGTGTTGGGGTGGTTACATCCATGGTTTAGGACTTGGTCTGTATGTGTGACTTTCCTGTATACCCTTGTAGTGAATTCTCCGTTCGGTGTTCTCTGTACCATCACGTCTAGGAATGGGAGTTGGCTATCCTTTTCTTCTTCTCTCGTGAATCGGATTCCTGTGAGTGTGGCGTTGATGATCCGGTGTGTTTTTTCTATTTCCGTGTTTTTAATTATTACAAACGCGTCATCGACATATCTGACCCAGAGTTTGGGTTGAATTTGTGGTAGGACTGTTTGTTCTAACCTTTGCATAACTGCCTCTGCTATGAGTCCCGAGAATGGTGATCCCATGGATGTTCCGTTGATCTGTTCGTATATCTGGTTGTTGAATGTGTAGTGTGTTGTGACCACACCCCCAACTACAACCATAGGGACGCCAAGACAGCAGACTTCCTAGCAGCACTAGAATGCACACTCAGGAACAATGGACTGACAGAAGAGACACAACAAGCAGTGAGACAAACTGTCGTACTTATGACAAAAAGGAAAAGACAAACACATAACCTCAACACCAAGGAAAGGGAAGCACTGAAATCACTAAGAAACGATAAGAACATAATCATACTACCAGCAGATAAAGTCAGAATGACAGTCATCCTAGATAAATCTGATTACATCCAAAAAGCACAACAACGACTTGCAAAAACCAACACCTTCCAAAAGAGGGAGTTTGACCCCACCCCACAGATCACCAATAGGATAAATAACACACTAAGGAATCTACAAAAAAACGGACAGATAACCAGTGC
Organism: Chiloscyllium plagiosum; assembly: GCF_004010195.1. NCBI lineage: Eukaryota > Metazoa > Chordata > Chondrichthyes > Orectolobiformes > Hemiscylliidae > Chiloscyllium > Chiloscyllium plagiosum. The sequence goes on along the minus strand of NW_025204356.1, from coordinate 4,633 downwards.
TGACCTACAAAGAATGAAACCGGAAAGCAACAACACCCCCAGATTCTATGGATTACCTAAAGTACACAAACCAGACATCCCACTCAGACCCATAGTATCACCTCCAGGGACACCATCATATAAACTGGCCAAAGAACTACAACAGAAACTGAAACACCTGATCAGCGGATCCAAGCACTCTATACAATCAATACAGGAATTC
>NW_025204356.1:0-3648 GCF_004010195.1 Chiloscyllium plagiosum | reverse complement strand
ATGCTCCTGATGTGTGGTAGTGTGGCTAGTCCTTTTGGTTGTGGTATGTCCTCGTTCCACACACACAGACCAAGTCCTAAACTATGAAAGTAACCACCCCTACACACACAAACGAAGCTGCATCAGGACACTATTCAAAAGGACCACAACACACTGCAGTACACCAGGACTGCAAAAAGAAGAGGAATACAAGGAACACCTATACAAGGTATTCGCCAAAAACGGATACCCGCACAACTTCATCAACAGATGGCTAAGAGAAAGACCACGGAACGAGGACATACCACAACCAAAAGGACTAGCCACACTACCATACATAAGGAGCATCTCGGAACTGACAACCAGACTACTGCGACCCCTCGGACTCATAACGGCACACAAACCAACAGCCACGCTCAGACTACAACTCACCAGAACGAAGAACCCGATACCCAACATGAGCAAGAAAAATGTAGTGTACAAAATACCATGCAAGGACTGCACTAAACACTATATAGGACAAACAGGAAGACAGCTAACAATCCGCATACATGAACATCAACTAGCCACGAAACGACACGACCAGCTATCCTTAGTAGCCACACATGCAGACAACAAGCAACATGAATTCGACTGCGACAACACTACTATCATAGGGCACGCCAGACAGAGAACAGCCAGGGATTTCCTAGAGGCATGGCATTCATCCACAAACTCCATCAACAAACACATCGACCTGGACCCAATATACCAACCACGACAGCGGACAGCTGAAACTGACAACCGGAAGCGGCAGGGACAGACCACTATAAACACTGGAAGAAACATCAAAGAAGCGCTTCGCAGGAGGCTCCCAAGCTTTAATGATGTCGCCTAGCCAGGGGACGAAACGTTTGCAACAAAAACTTCCAGCTCGGCGAACAGAACCACAGCAACTTGCACCCGAGCTACAAATCTTCGCACAAACTTTGAACACTTGGGAAGGCACAAGCAATCTCCCTGAGGTAACAGTGGCTGAAAGACCTGAACTTAAGGGAATTTATATTCGCCAGGATTTGGTGTTGGAGAGGCTGTTAGGTCTGAAGGTTGATAAGTCTCCGGGACCTGATGGTCTGCATCCCAGGGTACTGAAGGAGGTGGCTCGGGAAATCGTGGATGCGTTGGTGATTATTTTCCAGAGTTCAATAGATTCGGGGTCGGTTCCTGCGGATTGGAGGGTGGCAAGGGGAAGTGGGGGGAACTTGGGTGTAAGGCACTAGCCAGCTCTGTCAGGTGCAGGGCGTGTGTTCTGTCTGTGTTTCAAGGTGTAGAAACTGTGCTGACTCTGGCAGGGAGACGAGGGTGAAGGGCGAAAGGGGACCTGAGTGTCACAGCTGAGTAGGAGTCCCCAATTTTAAAAAATCAGCAATGACAGAGATTCTTTTCACTCTGAGCTGGCTCTGAGGAAGCTGGATCAGTGTCAAGGACTTTCCATGTGTAAATAAAGGGTGACCTAGTGATGGAATACTGGCCTCAGCATTGTTACGCTGTCATGGACTGAAGCATCAGGGACAGGTAGACAGGTTTCCCCTGCTTGTTGGTTCCCTTACCACTGGCACACAGCAGTCTGTTATATCCAAAAGCAACTTTTTCAACATGGTCAGTGGTTGTGCTGCCGAGCCATTCTTGTTAGTGGACATCGAAGTCAACTATTCAGAATATATTTGGTGTCTTTGTCCCTCTCATTATTTCCTTCAAGTGGTATTCTGTATGGAAAAGTACTGATTCAACTGCCTCTGGATATATCATAGCTGAGATAGTGATGTTAGTCTCTGAAACATTGTCTGTAAGGTAAGATACAATTTTGAGAGTTTGACTAGGCAAGAACCGTTGCCTGTCTTATCTGTGACACAGCTCTCTCAGTTTTGACATAAGCCTCCAGATGTTAGAAAGGAGGGCTTTTGTAGGGTTGACAGGGGCTGACTTTGCAGCTGTTTGTTTTTAGTGCTTAGGTCGATACTAGATCCAATTCCATTTTCTTTTTTAAGGTTTTGTAATGGTTTGATGCAGCTGAGTGACTTTCTAGGGTATACAAGGGCTTGTATACCCTTGAGTTTCGAAGATTGAGAGGGGATCTGATTGAGACGTATATGATTATGAAAGGATTGGACACTCTGGCAGTAGGAAACATATTTCCACTGATGGGTGAGTGCCGAACCAGAGGACACAGCTTAAAAATACGGGTTAGACCATTTAGGACATAGCTCAGGAGAACCGTCTTCACCCAGAGAGTGGTGGCTGTGTGGAATGCTCTGCCCCAGAGGGCAGTGGAGGCCCACTCTCGACTCATTTAAGAAGGAGTTGGATAGAGCTCTCAAAGATAGTGGAATCAAGGGTTATGGAGATAAGTCAGGAATAGGATACTGATTAGGAATGATCAGCCGTGATTATATTGAATGGCGGTGCAGGCTCGAAGGGCCGAATGGCCTACTCCTGCACCTATTGTCTATTGTCTATTGTCTTTATTGTGTACAGTTAAAACAGGAGCTCACTCACCATCTCAAGCTGGTTACACACGGATATATGGAGGCTATTCAGCAAACTATTGAACAAGAAGAGGGACAGCCCATTCAATCCTCCTGCCTGTTCCACAGAAAGAAAAAGAGTCTGTCAGTTCATTGAGCTGTTAACAGGAACAGGCAGAGACCAATCAGACCCTTAAACCTGTTCCATGAGACCAGGAGGAAGCTATTCAGCACCACGAGACACTTATACAGGAACAGGAGGGTGTCATTGATAGTCCGACATGACAAACCAATGAAACAGAGACTGCACTGATAGAGGGTTCTATGGTATTAATCTTGGCTTCACTATTTGTAGAACGTGTGCTACTTTAACACGATTTGCTGGCAATGAGGAGGGAAGCCAAATGTTTTGTGTCAAGTCTCAAGGAGGCATCTTCCATCCCCGAGAAGACACACCCATGTTCTCCATGGAAGTCAGATGTTGCTGGGAAGAGTAGACTCTTTTATAATGAAGGTCTTGTGGCTGCTGTCGGGATTATGGATTACATGACGTTCATTGCAGGATCACACACCAATTGACTGTATTAATATTTGGAGAGTTTATTCAAAAGCCTGATCCTCTCTCTCTTTCTCTCTCTCTTCCTCAATCAAAATAGGGAGTGTGTGCGGTTGAGTAGAATGTTCGGAGAGGCTCTTAAACTATCGTGAATCATGTAACCCGAGTGACAAAAATGCCATGGAATTCAACTCTGTATCAGTGCCTGTTTAGAACATCATGAGTGATTGTCCATCGCCTTAAGGTTCAATTCAATCACCTCTTATTCTCTCACTGAGCTTCACTCACTACCCATGGTGCCATCATCCCAGGGATTAGTCTGGTGAAACTTCAGAGAAAGTCTATCCACAGTACCCCAAATACTGCCTCAAAAACACTCGCAGGGATGATCGCAATAATCCTTTTCTCTCACTTAGACATCGCCATTTCTTTCCTGTGCCACAAAAAGCCATTTCTTCTCTATACACTACGTCTGACATCGAATTCATAAGTCCCTTACATCCGTACGTCAGCATCAATAAAGCTAGCACCAGCGATGCCTATGGAGATATGCAACACTCTCGGGGAGAACTTCACTGAGATTGAATACACCCAAAATAGGGGATGATC
>NW_025204355.1:6589-9330 GCF_004010195.1 Chiloscyllium plagiosum | reverse complement strand
GTGTAAATTTAATGAGTAGACCTTCTGGCACGATTTAAGCGCATTCATTCAATGAAACACACTGCACGCATTCATTCAATGAGTACAGCAGTCCCGATGTATCTAATAGAGAGAACGGCAGTCCCTGTGCATCTTCTACAGAATAGCAGTGCCAGTGTATACGAGTGAGAACAGCAGTCCCTGTGTTTTGTTATAGAGAACAGCAGTACCTGTGTTTTGTTATAGAGAACAGCAGTACCTGTGTATGTTATTGAGAACAGCAGTCTCTGTGTATCTTATGGAGAACAGCAGTTGCTGTGTACCTTAGGGACTGCTGTTCTGTCATAGACACTGGCACTGCTATGCTGTATATGTTTCTTATGAAATACAGCAATCCTCGTGTATCTTATTGAGAACAGTAGTCTGTGTTTGGGTATAGAGAATTGCAGTGCCTTTAAGTCTTATTTACACAAGCACTGTTATGTTCTATGAGTGAGAACAGTCCCTGTGGATAGAACATAGAACAGTACAGCACAGAACAGGCCCTGCAGCCCACGATGTTGTGCCGACCATTGATCCTCATGCAAGGTAAACCTAATGTACGAACCTTCAAATTTCTGTGACCATATGGATGTCCAGCAGTCTCTTAAATATCTCCATGACTTCACTTCCACAACTGCTGCTGGCAATGCATTCCATGCTCTCTCAACTCTCTGTGTAAAGAACCCACCTCTGACATCCCCGGTATACTTTCTGCCAAACAGCTTAAAACTATGACCCCTCGTGTTAACAATTTCTGCCCTGGGAAAAAGTCTCTGGCTATGCCTCTCATTATCTTGTACACCTCAATGAAGTCCCCTCTCTTCCTTTTTTTTTCCCCAAATGAAAAACGTCCGAGCTCAATCAACCTCTTTTCATAAGATAAGCCCTCCATTCCAGGCCTCATCCTGGTAAACCTCCTCTGAACCCGCTCCAAAGCATCCATACCTTTCTAGGAATACTGCGTCCAATTCTGGTCGCCCTATTATAAGTTCGGTCTAACAAAAGTTTTATCGAGCTGCAACAAGATCTCACGGCTCTTAAACTCAATCCCCCTGTTAATGAAAGCCAAATCACCAGAAGCTTTCTTAACAACCCTGCCCACTTGAGTGGCAATTTTAAGGGGTCGATGTACCTGCACACCAAGATCTCGCTGTTCCTCCACACTGCCAAGAATCCTGTCTTTAATCCTGTACTCAACTTTCAAGTTCGACCTTCCAAAATGCATCACTTCGCATTTATCCAGGTTGAACTCTATCTGCCACCTCTCAGCCCATCTCTGCATCCTGTCAATGTCACACCTACAACAGTCCTCTATCTTATACGGAACAGCAGGACTTTAGATTACTTACAGGGTGGAAACAGGCCCTTCGGCCCAACAAGTCCACACCGACCCACCAAAGTGCACCCACCCAGACCCATTCCCCTACATTTACCCCTTTAACCTAACACTATGGGCAATTTAGCGTGGCCAATTCACCTGACCCTGCACATCTTTGGACTGTGGGAGGAAACCGGAGCACCCGGAGGAAACCCACGCAGACACGGGGAGAACGTGCAAACTCCACACAGTCAGTCGCCTGAGTCGGGAATTGAACCCGGGTCTCTGGCGCTGTGAGGCAGCAGTGCTAACCACTGTGCCACCATGCCGCCCATTATCGACTTGTGTATCATATCGAGAATAGCAGTCCCTGTGTACCTTATACAGAACAGCAGTTCCTGTGCATATGAGAGAAAACAGCAGTCTCTGTGTATGACACAGAGAGCAGCAGTACCTGTATACCTGAGTGATAACAGGAGTCCCTGTATATCTTATAGAGAATAGCAGGCCGTGTGTATCATTTACAGAACAGCTGTGCCTGAGTATCCTTTGGAGAACAGCAGTCCCCGTGTATCTTCTGCAGAACAGCAGTCCCTGCATATCGTATAGAGTACAGCAGTCCTTGTATATCTTATAGAGAACAGCAGTTGCTGTGTGCCTTTTAAAGGGCGGGGCATGGTGGCAGAGTGGTTAGCACTGCTGCCCTACAGCACCAGAGACCCAAGTTCAATTCCCACTTCTGACGACTGACTGTGTGGAGTTTGCACATTCTCCCTGTGTCTGTGTGGGTTTCCTCCCACAATCCAAAAATGTCCCGGTTAGGTGAAATGGCTATGCTAAATTGCCCTTAGTGTTAGGTGTAGGGGAATGGGTCTGGGTCGTTGTGCTGCAGCAGGTTGGTGTGGACTTGTTGTACAGAAGAACTTGTTTCCACACCGTAAGTAATCTAACCTAGCAGCAGTCCCTGAGTATCGTAGAGCTAACAGTAGTTCCTGTGTATCTTTTAAGAAACAGCAGTGCCAGTGTACATGATAGAGCATGGCTGTCCCTGAGTATCCTATAATGAACAGCAGTCCCTGTATATTTGGGAGCGAACCACAGCCACTGTTTATCTTACAGAGAACAGCAGTTCCTGTGTATCTGATGGAGAACAGTAGTCCCGGTGTATACTATAGAGAACAGCAGACCTTGTGTGTCTGAGCGAGAAAACAGTCCCTTTGTATTTTATGCAGAACAGCATAAAATGTTTATATTTTCCCAAGAGTAGGCTGTTTATATGAGTGAAAACAGCAGTCTCTGCCTATCTTATCGAGAACACCAGTCCCTGTGTATCTCATAGGGAACAGCAGTGCCAGTGTATCTTAAAGAGAACAACAAATCCTGTGCATCTGATAGTGAACAG
>NW_025204355.1:0-3329 GCF_004010195.1 Chiloscyllium plagiosum | reverse complement strand
AATTGATAACAGACTCTGCAATTTCTACTCTCACATCCCTGATGCATCTTGGATGCATCTTCTACAGTTTCAGTTGATAATTAACTTTAACAATAGAAAACATTCTATACCGCCTCCTGATGAATCATTAACCACTCCAGTGTCTGACTGAACAACAAAATCCAAAGTCTGTAGTCACTTTTCAACTCGCTGATGTTTCACAAATGGGTAACTGAGGGGATCTCTTGTCACAATGGGAACAAGGAAATGGCCTCTCTCCAGTGTGAACTCGCTGGTGAACTGTGAGTTGAGATGATCTTTTGAACCCAGACCTACAGTGAGAGCATCTAAATGGTCTTTCGTCAGTGTGAACACGTTGATGGAACATCAAGTCCCCAGAACTTTTATAGCACTTCTCACAGTCTGGGCACTTAAAAGATCTCTCTTCATTGTGAACATGCTGGTGTCTCAGTAGGTCAGATGAGACCGTAAATCCTCTCCCACACTCAGAGCAGGTAAATGGCCTCTCCCCTGTGTGGACTCGCTGGTGTGACAGTAAACTGGATAACTGAGTGAATCCTTTCCCACACACAGAGCAGATGAATGGCCTCTCTCCAGTGTGAACCCGTTTATGTTTTATCAGGTTGGATGAGTGAGTGAACCCCTTCCCACACTCAGTGCAAATAAATGGCCTCTCCCCAGTGTGAACACGGTGATGTTCCAGCAGGTGGGTTGAGTGAGTGAATCCTTTCCCACACTGAGAGCAGGTGAATGGTCTCACCCCTGTGTGGACTCGCTGGTGTTTCAGGAGATGAGTTGATTGAGTGAATCCTTTCCCACATCTGGTGCAGGTGAATGGCCTCTCCCCAGTGTGACTGCGCCTGTGCATTTCCAGCTTTGAAGGGGATTTAAATCCCTTCCCACAGTCCCCGCATTTCCACGGTTTCTCCCCAGCATGATTGCACTTATGTTTCGACAGACCAGATGATTGCCTGAAACCTCGTCCACACAAAGAACACACATACGGTTTCTCCTGACACTGAATGGTTCTTTTTCTTTCCATGCTCAACATCCAATGCTATTCAGGTACTGGTAAATTGGACAACTCGGTCAGATCCTGATGTGATGTTTGTTTCAGACTCCAAACTGTAGAGATCTCTTCTTAATACCCTGTGAAACTGATTTAAATAGAAAGGGTGAATGAGACAAAAACCATAAAAACACAAAGGTGGATTGTGAAATTGAGCTGAACGAAACAGACAATTTGTGAGGCTAGCCCTTGGAAAAAGTGACCATGAAAGCTTCTGATTGATAAAAGCCCAAATGATTAACAAAGGTCTATCAGGGAAAGGATCTTGCCACCTGTCTGGTCTTACACAAGCCTTTGGTGGCTCTGGGAGGAAAAGAAGAGAGGAGTAGGAGCAATGGATCTTACACATCTACAACTTGATCAGAACTTTGACAATATCCCAAACTCCCTGTACAAGTATCAGAATGTAGCTTTTCTGTGAACACTATAACCTCCAAGTTCATGCGCAAGTCTCACAGCATCCTAAATGAGCAGAAATTTCCAATATTTAAATATTGAGAAAGCTTATGCTTCTGACTTCAATCCCTGCACTCTCTCACCAGGTACTACATTCCTCATTGGTTCAGCCTTAGAAAGACACTCGAGTGTTCACAACAAAGGTGAAATATTTCACCGAGTAGAGCTTCCAACCATACATCCCCATCATCAGGACCACCTATTTCCACCTCACCTGACTTCATGTAGTTTTAACACATCTGTCGCTCACCCATTCCTTTCTTACCTCTCAAATATGTGAACACACTCTCAGCAGGCCTCACTGTTGCTACCACTCTGTAACCTTGAGTGCATCCAAATCTCTGCAGCTCATGTGCTGACTCACACCAAGTCCAGTTAACCCATCATCCCTGTACTCAGCAACCTACAAAAGCTACTGTTTAAAAAGCAATAACATTTTATATTGTTGTTCTCATTTTCCTTCCTGGTAATCATTATATCTGTTTCTGTGTTCCCTTCCAGTCACAGAAAGCTTAGATATTCCTTCTTTTAGAAAGCATTGGAGCTGTGCCACTGAATTTATCAGGGTAGAATTAGATCAATTTCTGGTGACATGGATATAAACTGAGATGACAGCAGACAAGTGAAGACGGCAACCAGACTTTGGATGATGTTATTGAATGACAGAGCAGGTCTGATGGACCATATTGTCTGGTTCTGCTCTGAATTCTTACAGTCCTATCTTTGCAACTCAACTAATTCCACCTCTTCTAGCATTCCAGATGTTCATTGCTCTATGGTTATTGGTCTTCTTTTACCTGCCAATGCCATAACTCTGGTATTTCCTTCCAAAACATCATCTGCTCCCCACATTATTATCCTTCCTTAAGATATTCAGTGAAACCAATCAGACACCAGTGTTATTCATCTGCCTCAGTATTGCTTCTGTATCTCTATTCCAGATATTGCAATATTTTGTTATGTGAGCAATTCATTATACATACAAACGCGTGATACTGACAGACATAGACAGCAGAAGTTAGAAAATGTTGGGGAGGATATTAAGGAGGACAGAGGTGAAACACAGTAATGAATGGACATGGATTCAGATCCACAATAATGGAGTTACACTAGCCCAGAGTCAAGGAATTTATCAGATCTAACAGACCACAGTGCTAAAACTTCTAAATTGTAGACAAATGGTCAAAAATAACTCCTCTGAAACAATATCAACTTTCAATTTTGTAACCTCCTGCCAGTTGCTGAAAAAAAAAATCAGAAATACTGGAATCAGAGAAAAATCTCACAGTTAAGAAAATCCCCAGGGAGTGATGGCAGTCAATGTTACTCCTTGGAGAATGAGACTGAGGAGTTAACAGTGGGAAATACAGAAATAACAGAGACACAAACAAGATTTAGCCTCAGTTCTCATGAGGGAGGACACTAGTACAGATAGTTCCAGGTGATGCAGATGTTATAGCAGGTGATGCAGATGTTATAGAAAAGGGAGCATCTTAGAACGATCACCATTATGAGGGAAAAAAGTACTGAGCAAACTATCGGGATTGAAGGCAGACAATTCGCTGAAGTCTGATGGTTAACATCTTAGGTCTTGGGGAAAGTGACAGGACAGACACTGGTTATAACTTTCCAAAATTCCCTGGATATTAGAAGTGTTCCACAAGAATGGAAAGTGTTAATATAACACCTTATTCAAAAAAGGAGGGAGGCTGAAATTAATTTAAAAAAAGCTAACATGTCTCATTAGGAAATTGTTGCAATCCATCATTAAGAAAGTCATAATAAGACACTTGGAAAGCCAGAA
>NW_025204354.1:4955-9329 GCF_004010195.1 Chiloscyllium plagiosum | reverse complement strand
TTCGGAAATGAAGAGTAATTTCTATGCTTAGGGTCCAGTGAATCTGTGGACCTCTTTACCGAAACTGCTGTTGAGGCTGAGTTGTTGGGTGTTTTCAAACTGTGTCAGACATATATTTAATCAGAAAGACGATGAATTTTTGTCGAGGCAACACAGGAGAATGGAGTTGAAGATTATCAGATCAGCCATGAGTTCATTGAATGTTCGAGCAGACTCGATGGTCTGAATGGCCGACTTCCACTACTGGATCATTTGGTCTAACACCTTCTTTTATTGATAAGTTTAGAATTCCGACGGGATAGGATGAAGTGATCGGCAAGCTTTCTCAAACTGATCAAACAGATCAGGAACTAGCCTCATAAGCTCATGAAAAAGAAATGTGCAACTGGCTAATTAATACGGCTCTGTATAGTGCTATGGTTTTAATTGGTCATTTTGTTGGTATTGCGATAGTGAAGTGTATTATTGCGAAAATATTAACTTCTAATGACAATATTGGTCTACCCAGAAAATGTTTCTCCTCCACTTAGATGAAGATGAAGAAACACCATTGCCTGCCCTTGGTTCCTCTTCGAAGGAAGAGGAAGTAATGCACTCTTTTACGGCCATCGAATTGGAATGATTTGTTTCATGCCTTTATGAGTTGGTCATAGAATTACCAAAGGGGGAGATGAGGGTCTAAAATTTGAGTTTAGTTTATTGCTTGAAGCAATAAATATATGTGGATTTTTGATTAGCACAATTTGTTTTCAATTTAAAAGATAACGATGAAATGGCTGAGAATAGTCTTTGAACCCTGTGAACTTGTACTGGTGATTTGCATAATTAAGCTGAAATTCTAAGCAAAGAGAACAACAGAGTTTGCATAAAATGAATACTGACACATTAATTGACCATTTGAAATAACCTTGAACTCTCGCCATGGCATGACAACTTATGTAAATAAAATTTATTTTCCAAGGAATTACCATTGGATTAACGTGCTGTCAATCTTGCCTCCATATTACAGTTGATTGGTCGTTTTTGTAATTAAGAACTCTTTCCCAGGAATTGTCATTGGATTAACTTGCTGCAAATCGTGTCACAATATTATATGTGATTAGTCTTTCTTGTAATTAATGCTGTAGTATTTCTCAAAAACAACCGTGTAAAAAAAGCCTAATTTTCAAATATAACTGTGCAATTTCACCACGGAACACAGAAGCTCTAACCCCTGTGTTGCTGGATAGAATTGCTTCAAGGTACCTTAATTCAATAAACTAATGACACGTGCTTTTTGGACAGACCGCATTCGTTGGTTCTTTTGACCGATCTCGAACCAAAAGGCCCCTCTTGAGGGGTCTAAGATCTTCAAGACCTGGAGGCAACAAATGACAATGGACACACCACAAATGGATATATGCAGAACCTGTGATTGCTAAAGAAAATTGGTGAACCTTATATTGTTGGCAACTTTGTGATAACGCTGGATGATGGTTCGCAGTATTATTCACACACAGCAAAAAGTTGTGGAAGAATGAAAGGTTCGTTTCATTGCCTAAGTTTTCTGCGTTTCCAATTACAATTGACTGTTTGAAATACTGGTCAGTGAGGAGTGTTACGATAAAACAGTAATTCACAATCCCACTGTATAAATTATTGCTCCCGTTCTCTCCTTATTTGTTTCTCCTTCATTCGATGTAAACTCCTAGAAAGGAGGAAAGAAATGTTGCATTGACTTTCTTTATCCCAATTTAACTTACAACAGAATCGAAATGCTTTATTTCGACTTTGATGTGGTTTCAATTATTCGTGAATCTCCCATACAGTGCAAGACAAGAGCAACGTTCTCAATCCCATGTCAACTAAAGAATAGAAGACCCAAAGGAAAACCACATCTGTGTTTAATGGAAGGAGAAAGCCACGTAGGATTCGAACGCACACGTATTCAATGAATTATCAACCAACCACTTTAACCTCTTGGCCACTTAATGGCTTGCAAAATGTGCTGACACGTAATACATCAAGAGTATGTATGGTGAAGGTCGGGGATGAGAAATTCCCTGAGCAGAATCGAATCCACACCATTACGTTCCTGCTTTCAGCGGAATAATACCAGTAAAATTCAAGAAATCAACGTGGTCCTTGGAAGGAACAGCTGTCCTTAATCCATTCCGAGTGAGAACTGTTTCAGAATGAACCTTCGAACAAGAAATGCCCGTCACATTCACACGTGCGTTTCGCCTCGACTCATAATTTATTCAGTCAGCTTCTCTCGCACGTGAAGAAGCATATATGAAGAGAGAAGTGAAGGTAATGTTATAGCTCGATGGCCTTTCTCCTATGGCTGAACCTGAACTGAGTAAAATTCCTGGAAATGTTGTTTTGTTCGTTTCATTTTATTATTTTTTGCTGAACCCTCACTCTGTGCAGTGCAATGACCGGAAGTCAATTGGATATACTTCATTGGAACGTTTAAAGATGTATTAAATTTTACTTCGAATTTATTTCAGCTTAAATGCAACACTGATGAGAAAAACAGAAGGTTAAACCGCAAAAACAAAATGCCCGTTTTGGTGCTCAGTGACATTGGCCGAGTTCAGTGGGTATCAAATGAACCCAACATCGTGGTGATTGTCCTCAAATCTTTAAGGCATGTGATTCTCTGAGTGACAGAAGGGTATCTCAACCAGACATAGACCCTCTTTCTATCCCCGTATATTTCACCTGAAGAAGGGACAGCCCTCTGGCATGTGATTTCAAATAAATCTGCTGGATTATAAACTGGTGTCGTGTTACTGCTGACCTTATCCCCGCATTACGCATGGCTAATTAACTTAACTTACTGAATTCACTCCATGGACTCGAGAGTGCAATTTAACATGGCCAATCCACCTAACCTGCAGACCTAACAGCAGTGCTAACCACTGAGCAAATGTACCATCACAATAAGCACTATGCCTCTCATTTTAATGGTTTCATAACCTGGTAACTCAGCCTAGTGAAAGCAAGCTGCGCCCATCAACCCGAATTCAAAGCATCCAAACGTGACTCTGTGCTGTGCAACCTCATTATTGTTGCAATAAATATTTCTGCACTCAGATCCGAATCGCTTTACCATGTTTCTCCTTCTGCTTCATGCTTCCAGTAAACGCTTCAATCTGGAGTAAGTCTATCAAATGGTTTTCATTACAACACGGACACAGTGTGAAGCTTGCAGAAGTCACGTCTTTGCACTTTCACCTACATTCTATCTGCACGGGAGCTGCAGTCCTTCCCCACACTGATTCAGAGAGCACTGTACTTTCTGTGACATGTCCAATCGAGAATAGAACGCCAAACATTAATAATCTTCACTGGGGAACAGAGCGATTGTTTTAAAATATTTACAATGCCCCCTGCGGGGATTTAAACCCTGTGACAGGCGGGGACACTAACCACGATACTACCGAGGAAAACAATGTCGAAGGAAGTCCTTCAGCCTGTTGTAGCCGTATTTGCAAAAAACAGCTGGTTACAACTGGTCTACCACACGTATCTGTTTTGGGACCTGTGCTGTTTGTAATTTTTATAAATGACTTAGACGAAGGCATAGGTGGCTGAATTAGTAAGTTTCCAGGCGATACGAAAGTTGGTGGAGTAGTGGAGAGTGTGGAAGAATGTTACAGGTTGCAGGGGGATTTTCATAAACTGCAGAATTGGATTGAGAGTTGGTAAATGGAGTTCAATGCAGTTAAATGTGAGGTGATGCTCTTTGGGAAGGATAACGGGAAGGCAGAGTACTGGGTCGATGGAAAGATTCTTGGTAGTGTGGATGTGCAGAGGGATCTTTGAGTCCATGTACATAGATCCCTGAAAGTTGCCACTCAGGTGGATAGTGCTCTTAAGAAGGCATACAATGTGTTAGGTTTCATTTGTAGATGGATTGAGTTCCAGAGCCGCAATATCATGCTGCAAATGTACAAAACGTTGGTGCGGCCACACTTGGAATTTTGTGTACAGTTTTTTGCCCCATATTTCGGTGAAGGATGTGGAAGCATTGGAAAAAGTGAACAGAAGATTTACCAGGATGTTGCCTGGTCTGGAGGGAAGGTCTTCTGAGTAAAGGCTGAAAGACTTGAACCTGCTCTCATTTGGCAATAAAAGCTAAGAGGGGATTTAATAGAGACATACAAGATAATCAGAGGATTAGATAGGGTGCACAGTGGAAATCTTTTTTCTAGGATGATGACGTCAGCGTGTACGAGGGGGCATAGTAGCAAATTGAGGAGTAATAGATTTGACAGGTGACAGAGGCAGGTTCTTTACGCAGAGTGGTAAGGGTGTAGAATGCCCTACCTGCTCATGTAGTCAACTCAGCCATATTAGGGAGATTTAATCAATCCTTAGATAAGC
>NW_025204354.1:1903-3603 GCF_004010195.1 Chiloscyllium plagiosum | reverse complement strand
CCAGCAAGCGGTTGATACTGAACCATATCACAACGGCCCGACCAGGTAAGAATGGCGGTTTCCATCCTCAAATGACATTAATGAACCGGATGGTTTTGTTTTTTCAACAATTGTAAAAAAAAGTTTAGAAGTTACTGCATTTGTAGTACACGATATTTAATGCAACCCAATTCTACCACCTCGCACAGTTGGAGTGGAACCCGAAACCCGGGCACATTAACTCGGGGTCTGAAATAGCAGCCGAGTGATAGGAGCACTCGGCCGTTGCAGAAAGATGCTGAACCCGTCTTTTCCAATAAAGTCACTTATTCCCTATACTGCCGTGTCTCATTTCCCTGAACCTCATGCTCCAATAATCTCTGGTCATTTCAGTAAAAGCTGCTACATGAAGACAGATCTCATAACCGTGGCATCCAAATGGATCAGCTAGTTTGAAGGCCCTGATCGTCAGATTAGGACACATTCACCCAACAACAGTGTGGGCGGCACGGTGGCACAGTGGTTAGCAGTGCTGCCTCACAGCGACAGAGACCCAGGTTCAATTCCCGACTCAAGCGACTGACTTTGTGGAGTTTGCACATTCTCCCCGTGTCTGCGTGGGTTTGCTCCAGGTGCTCCGGTTTCCTCCCACCGTCACAAAGATGTGCACGTCAGGTGAATTGGCCATGCTAAATTGCCCGTAGTGTTAGGTAAAGGGGTAAAGGTACGGGAATGGGTGGGTTACGCGTCGGTGTGGGCTTGTTGGGCCGAAGGGCCTGTTTCCACACTGTAAGTAATCTAATCAACAGTGACGCAGCAGCACAGACTGAGTGGTGTCAATGTGAGATTGAGTTTTCGATTAGTGAAAAAGGAAATTAATCAACACCCACATGATAACGGAGCAGCGCTCCAAAACCTGGAACTTCCAAATAACCTGTAAGACTAAAACCTGGTATTGTGTGATTTTTAACTTAGTAAACCCCAGTCCAACGCCAGCATCTCCAAATTAATGAAATGGGGTGGGGGGTATGGGCGGACGGAAAGGACGGTTAGTGAGGGAGAGAACGGCTGGATTTGAATTCTGACATATGATACGCAGAGATGTGAGCGAGTGGAATTTGCAGTCAATAGAAACATTTCTTCCAAGAATATTACCATGTAAAAACAATTGATTTCTTAGGTGTAACACAAACGCTGGAGCAGGAGCAGAAAAAAAAAAGTAGCGCTGAGACTCGGATTTGAGCCGAAGTTGTGACGGTTATAACGCAGAGTACCAACCACTACACGATCACGGCACGCCATGGACAATGATTAAAAGCCAGCGCTATCGTCGCAGAGGAAATGTTCAGCAGAGCTCCAAATGCACAACATCAGTAATTCTCAGAACAGTGACAGACATGCGGGAACTCAGAATGGGCTGAACGTTTAACATCAGTGTCCCCAGAGACTCTGGTGATTCCATCATTAATATGCAGAAGGCTGAGATTGATAGATCTCTCTAAAATATCAAAGACCCGGGGGACAGTGAAGGTTTTGTTGAAATGTACGCTTCAATAGCAGTGCATTTAACTTCGGCTACTTCATCAGTTTCTCCACACAAGGCAGTAACCACTGCTGCCACATAGTCCCAATTCCCAGCCCCAGAGTCAGAGGAACTGAGGGAGCAGTCGCGAAGATCCAACTGGAAATCGGGACGGGAACGAGATCGCAGAGCTACTCGA
>NW_025204354.1:0-1847 GCF_004010195.1 Chiloscyllium plagiosum | reverse complement strand
AAACACATCGACCTGGACCCAATATACCGGCCACTGCAGCGGACAGCTGGAACTGACAACCGGAAGTGGCAGAGACAGGCCACTAGAAATGCTGGAGGAAACAACACAGAAGCGCTTCACAGGAGGCTCCCAAGCACTGAGGATGTCACCTAGACAGGGGACGAAACGTTTGCAAGACAAATTCCCAGCTCGGCGAACAGAACCACAACAACAGTTTTCCATGTTGTGAATGGGCTTTCTTTTTCCGTATTCCGCCACAGGGTGTGGCGATCGCTGGTTAAGACAACGTTTATTTAGTCCTTAGTTCAATGTTGTCTGGCTGCATCCGGTTTCGATCCTAGCCTCGGGTGTCTGTTTGTGTGCAGTCTGCACATTTTCTGTGTTTTTGTGTTATTTTCTACCGTCTGAACAAAAATGTGCCAGTTACAGGGATCAGCAATAGGAAATCCAAGCTTATGGGCTAGAGGTCTGGTGGGATGCGTTTCGGAGAGATGGTGTGGACTGGAAGGGCCGAATAGCCTGAATCCCCACACGGTGGGGATTCCCTAATTAAGGGGCAGCTAATTTTTTTCTGGTCCTGGAGTCACACGTAAGCAGGACTGTGTAATGATGGTAGAATCCCCTGCATAAGGGACATGAATGAATAGGATTTCAGGAAATTAAAGTAATGATCTCTGTTCGTGAGGTCAGGCCTGCATTCCAAGTTTAATACATCGAACTTAAACATCACCAGTTCCATGTCACAGTCGCTAAGGATGACTAGTATAAAATATTGCCTCCTCGCAGAGCGCTTCGGAGAACATCTCTGAGACACCCTCACCAATCATCCCCACCGCTCCGTGGCCCAACATTTCAACTCCCCCTCCAACTCTCCTGAGGACATGCAGGTCCCGGGCTTCCTCCACCGCCGCTCCTTAACCACCCGAAGCCTGGAGGAAGAAGACCTCACATTCCATTTCGGAACATGTCAACCCGAGGGCATCAATGTGTACTTCACCAGTTTCCTCATTTCCCCTCCCCCCACTGTACCTCCTTTCCAACCTTCTAGCTCAGCATTGTCCTCATGACCTGTCCTACTTGCCAATCTCCCTTCCCACCTGTCCGCTACACCCTCCCCTCTGACCTATCACCTCCATCTCCAACCCATTCACCTTTTGTACTTTTGCTCCCTTACCCCACCCTCCTCTCTGACGTATCACCATCATCCCCACACCTATTCACCTTTGTACTCTTTGCTATATTCTCCTTAGCCCCACCCACACCCCATTTATCTCTCCACCCTGGAGGTTTCCTGCTTCTATTCCTGATGAAGGGCTTTTTGCCCAAAGCGTCGATTTTCCTGTTCCTCGGATGCTGCCTGACCTGCTGAGCTTTTCCAGCACCACTCTGATCTATAATCTTGTTTCCAGCATTTGCAGTTCTCACTTTTGACCCGTTCAAAATATCACCCCAACACCAACTTCTCTCGGCTGAAGTCTTTACTGTGAGGAAGAAACTTATTCTGAGCTGATGCGAGCAAAAGCAGCTGCCACCGCCAGTGTCGGAAACGCAGATCCAAAAAGCATAATCAGCTTTTAAATCCCCACTACACAGTTAAGAGCTCAACACGTTCCAGTTGTGCCACTCTTCCAGTTGTGCCACTCAGCTGTCTCGGCAAGATGCACTATAGATCGCTATGAAAGTATAAACGGTCACAAATATTCTCTTGATCAAGAGCACTCACAACCTCAGAATTTCTTGCGCCTCTATTCCAACATAGAACGATCGAACGGTCACCTATTGCATGACTGGAGCCAGAGAGGAACTCCGCGCATTCATTCCCATCCCCATTTCCGGTTGGACCTGGG
>NW_025204353.1:6158-9329 GCF_004010195.1 Chiloscyllium plagiosum | reverse complement strand
GGGGGTTGGAGAGATGAGGTATGTTTTGTCGGTCGGGGGGAGAGTGGAATTCTGGATCCCTGTCTGAAATAAAAGCCATGAACTGCGGACTCTGTCAGTCAGAAACAAGAAGAGAAATTGTTGGGGAAACTCAGCAGGTCTGGCAGCACCTGACGGGCGAAGGCTCACTGGACCCGAACATCTCACTCTCTTGCTCTCACTCCACAAGACCTGCTGAGTTTCTCCAGCAGATGAATGGTGTGGTTATGGAGGCTTATGGGATACTACAACAGCCCTCAAAGTCCTCTTATTAACTCTTTGATTAAAGGAAACTTTGCCTTCTATTCCCCGCCCAGCCCATGCCCCTCATAATCTTACACCCCTCAATCAGATCCAAACCCCAGCCATCTCCGCTTGAAGGAAAACAGCCCCAGTCAATCCGGCCTATCTCCGACACACACGGGAGACTTTATCTTTATCTGTCATGGCGTAGACTTATAAAAGCAGCGAGGAGATCTCGGAGCTGCATGGGACTTTGGGAGGGAGTTTTCCTCGCTGG
Source organism: Chiloscyllium plagiosum (assembly GCF_004010195.1). Lineage (NCBI taxonomy): Eukaryota > Metazoa > Chordata > Chondrichthyes > Orectolobiformes > Hemiscylliidae > Chiloscyllium > Chiloscyllium plagiosum. The sequence continues at coordinate 8,791 of NW_025204353.1, read as the reverse complement.
AGGACTGCGTGCAGTTCCAGTCTCCACAATGTCGGAGGGATGTGATTGCCCCTGATAGGAGAGGGGGACAGGGGAGGTTCACCAGGAGGTTGCCTGGGATGGAGGGCTGTTTTCCTTCGAGCGGAGATGGCTGAGGGGACGTTGGACCTGATTGAGGGGTATAAGATTATGAGGGGCATGGGCTGGGTGGGGAATAGAAGGCAAAGTTTCCTTTAATCAAAGGATTAATAACAAAGAGGGTTTGAGGGCTGTTGCAGCGTCCCTTTCTCTTTTACCCCAAAGGGAGTTGGGGGTCTGGAGGGGGCTGTCCGGGAGGGGCGTGGATGGGGACGGTGGGGTGGGGGTGGGGAAGCTCATGCCCTTTGAAGGACACTGGGATGTGCACCTGAAACAGCATCACATTCAAGGCTGGTGTGGCTAAGAGGGAATGGTGTTGATTTGGCAGGTCAGACTGGATGGGCCAAAGGGCCTCTTCTGTGCTGTATGATTCCATGATGGGAGTTTGTTTGGTGGGGGGGGGCGGTGTGTGGGTAAAGTCGGGAAGGTGGGGATGGGTGATCCAGAGCTGGAGTCTCAGTCTCACACAAACACACCCAGTGCTTTCTATAGTGACCAGGCACGGACAGGCTCCCTCCCATCCCATCCCATCCCATCCCATCCCAGTCCATCCCGATCCGGCCAATCCCATCCCACCCTGGTCCATCCCATCCCATTCCAACCCGGCCTGGCCCATCCCATCCCATCCCAATCCGGCCAATCCCATCCCACCCTGGTCCATCCCATCCCATCCCATCCTGGCCCATCCCATCCCATCCCATCCCAACTCGGCCTTACCAGGACGTCCTTGGTGTTAGATCCCTCGAGTTTGACCTCGAGTGTGGAGAGAGCAGCTTCCACATCGTCCAGCTCCGGATCCTGGGACACCTCCTCCGTCTCCCCCGACCGGGAACGCTTGTTAATGTGATACTGTGGATTCACACCGAAACACGTTCACTCAGAGAGCGAGAGCAACACTGAGCATTCCCCTGTATCTAACCCCGTGCTGTCCCTGTCCCTGGGAGTGTTTGATGGGGGGACAGTGTAGAGGGAGCTTTACTCTGTATCTAACCCCGTGCTGTCTCTGTCCCTGGGAGTGTTTGATGGGGGGACAGTGTAGAGGGAGCTTTACTCTGTATCTAACCCCGTGCTGTCTCTGTCCCTGGGAGTGTTTGATGGGGGGACGGTGTAGAGGGAGCTTTACTCTGTATCTAACCCCGTGCTGTCTCTGTCCCTGGGAGTGTTTGATGGGGGGACNGTGTAAAGGGAGCTTTACTCTGTATCTAACCCCGTGCTGTCCCTGTCCTGGGAGTGTTTGATGGGGGTGTCAGTGTAGAGGAAGCTTTACCCTGTATCTAACCCCGTGCTGTCCCTGTCCTGGGAGTGTTTGATGGGGGTGTCAGTGTAGAGGAAGCTCTACTCTGTATCTAACCCCGGGCTGTCCCTGTCCCTGGCAAGTGTTTGATGGGGGACAGTGTAGAGGGCGCTTTACTCTGTATCTAACCCCGTGCTGTCCCTGTCCTGGGAGTGTTTGATGGGGGTACGGTGTAGAGGGCTCTTTACTCTGTATCTAACCCCGTGCTGTCCCTGTCCCTGGGAGTGTTTGATGGGGGACAGTGTAGAGGAAGCTTTACTCTGTATCTAACCCCGTGCTGTCCCTGTCCCTGGGATGTGTTTGATGGGGGACAGTGTAGAGGGAGCTTTACTCTGTATCTAACCCCGTGCTGTCCCTGTCCTGGGGAGTGTTTGATGGGGGACAGTGTAAAGGGAGCTTTACTCTGTATCTAACCCTGTGCTGTCCCTGTCCTGGGAGTGTTTGATGGGGGTGTCAGTGTAGAGAAAGCTTTACCTTGTATCTAACCCAGTGCTGTCCCTGTCCTGGGAGTGTTTGATGGGGTTGTCAGTGTAGAGGGAGCTCTACTCTGTATCTAACCCCGGGCTGTCCCTGTCCCTGGCGAGTGTTTGATGGGGGACAGTGTAGAGGGAGCTTTACTTTGTATCTAACCCTGTGCTGTCCCTGTCCTGGGGGGTGTTTGATGGGGGACAGTGTAGAGGAAGCTTTACTCTGTATCTAACCCCGTGCTGTCCCTGTCCTGGGAGTGTTTGATGGGGGGACGGTGTAGAGGGAGCTTTACCCCGGATAGACTTGATGATTACCTGTAGGGCTGCGAACATCATCATCTCCTCCTCGGTACACTCGATCTCCTCCAGCAGTACAGCCCACCTCGCCTGTTCGTACAGCTGGTTAATCCTCACAGCGTCATACTGAGGGACAGCAACACAGGAGACAGGGAGACTGTGGCTGGAATCCCTCACTTCGGAATGTCACAGCACCAGCACGACCATCCTCACTCACCCCATCCCTCCCCCATCCACCACAGTCCCACGTTCCCATCCCTCCCTCCCCAACCCCCCCATCACCACCCAGCTCACTCCCAACAGGAGTGATAGGACTTAAGTGAGAAGGAGGAGACACTGGCTCCTGAGGGAGGTTGAAGAGTCAGCGACAGAGAGGGAGGGTCAGAGAAAGGGAGGGAGGGAGGGGGAGTGAGGGAGAGAGAGAGGGAGGGGGAGGGAGTGTCAGAGAGAGGGAGGGA
>NW_025204353.1:0-2905 GCF_004010195.1 Chiloscyllium plagiosum | reverse complement strand
TGTGTGGGGGAGGGGATGTGTGTCCCCGTTGAGTCTCTGTGTCCCCCCCTCTCCCTTCCCCCGGACACTCCGGCCCAGTCCAGCCCGGCCTTACCTTGGGGTCCATGTCGAAGAAGCTGAAATATTTGAACCGGATTAGGAGTTTATCGTTCTCCTTGATCTCCTGCGACATCAGGGAACGAGAGGAATCCAGCCACCTGTTCAAACACAACGCCAGCAACTGAGGCCACTCTCGGATGGCAGACTATCCCCCTTCCTCCCTCCCTCCCTCATCATCCAAACCATCCAGGGTAGGGCAAGCGAGGGTCGTGGACAGTGGTTAGGAGAATACTCTGGATGTGACTCGATAGGCGAGGGGCAAGGTTTTGAGTCTGAGGGAGAGGTTTTTAATCAGGAAGGGGAATCTGAGGGGTTCTGGGTAAATGGCAGGAGAGTGGAGTTGGGGGATGATCTGATCAGACACAATCTCAAAGACTGATAGCAGACTCGATGGGCTGAATGGCTTCCTCCTGTGCCTATGTTTGGGAGGCAAGGACAACAAGAGAGAGGAGCAGCAAGTGAGCAAGAGGGTGGGACAGGGAGAGCGAAAGGCAGGGGGACCAGGAAGCAGAACAGAAGGGCCAGAGAGGGTGAGAGGAAAGAGAGAGAGAGAGAGAGAGGCACCCACACACACACACACACACACACGAGAACAGAGACAGCTCAGGGAAGATACAGTGAGAGACATGTACATGCACACACACAGGGACAAACAGAGAGAGAGACAGAGACAGAGAAAAGAAATGTGAGACAGAGACATAGAGGGAGAGAGAAACAGATACACACACATGGAGGGAGAGGGAGAGAGACACACACACAGACAGAGAGACAGACTCTCAGAGGAGGAGAGAGACAGAGACACACTCACAGAGTCAAAAAGTGTTGTGCTGGAAAAGCACAGCCAGTCAGGCAGCATCTGAGGGACAGGAGAATCAACATTTCAGGCATCAGGAATGTAGGGGTCTCACAAAGAGAGAGAGAGACAGAGACACACTGACAGAGACACTGAGATACAGAGACAGAGACACTGAGGTACAGAGACAGAGACACACTGACAGAGAGACAGACACACATACACACATAGAGGGAGAGAGACACTGACATGGTCAGAAACTCAGAAGGAGAGACAGAGATATCGAGAGGGAGAGAGACAGACACACACCCACACCCACACCCACACCCAGAGGCATGGGCACAGAGGGAAGGATGATGGAGAGGGGAAGGATGGGTAAGAGGTGATGGAGTAAAGTTTCTGACTCCCATTGCCCCTGTTTAAAAAGGCTACATCGCTCACCTGCTGTGGATCTGTGCTTTATCGATCAGTGTACTCGGTCTGTATAGTTTGGCCATCTGCTCAGGGGACATACTGGGCTGACTGACCGTCAGGATCTGGTAGGCAGATTCTCCCTCTGGGCTATCCCTCAGGTAGTGAGCTCCATTCGGCTGGTTATACCTCTGGTCTGTGGGGAACATGGAATTAGCTCAAACATCACAAAGTCTCACCTCCTGCCCGACTGGGGAAAAAACGCTAATCAGGGAGGGAGTGGGCAGGGAAGGGGGAAGGCAGAGGGAGGGGGAAGGCAGAGGGAGGGGGAAGGCAGAGGGAGGGGGAAGGCAGTGCAGTTTTACACAGCAAGGTCTGTCAATTGGCCCCAAGTAGGGATGAGAAATGGAGAGAACATGCTCACTCATCTTCATACACAGCCTCACTTTCTCCCTCTCTCTCTCTCCCCTCCCCTTTCTCCCTTCTCTCTTTCTTTCCCTCTAGGTCTCTCCCTCTCCGTACCTCCCTTTCCCTGTCTCTTCCTCCCCCTCCAGTTAACGCAGTCACTCTCTCACTCTCAGACCCACTCTCTTTCAGACTCTCACATGATCGCACAATGTTCAGCACCACTCCTGAGATACTGAAACAGTCCATCTTCAAATACAAGATCTGGACAATATCCAGGCTTGGGCTCACGAGTGGCAAATCACATTCACACCACACAAATGCCAGGCAATGACCATCACCAATCAGAGACAGAGACAATCTAACCACAGTCCCTTGGCATTCAACGGTCTTACCATCACTGAATCCCCCACCATCAACATCCTGGGGGTTACCATTGACAAGAAACTCTACCGGACTCACCACATCAACCCAGCGGCTCCAAGAGCAGGTCAGAGGCTGGGAGTCCTGCAGTGAGTAACTCCCCTCCTGACTCCCCCCAAAGCCTGTCCAACCATCTACAAGGCACAAGGCAGGAGGGTGAGGGGATACTCCCCACTTGCCCAGCAGCAGTGTGGACCAGCTACAAGAGGCGCTGCAGAAACTCCCCAAAGACCCTCAGGCAGCACCTTCCAAACCCACGGCCACTTCCATCCAGAAGGACAAGGGGCAGCAGGTACATGGGAATACCACCCCCTGCAAGTTCCCCACTCCCCATCCCGACTTGGAAATATCTCGCCGTTCCCTCAGTGTGGCTGGGTCAGAATCCTGGGATTCTCTCCCTAAGGGACATTGTGGGGCATCCCACAGCACATGGACTGCAGCGGGTCAAGAAGGCAGCTCACCCCCCCACCTCATCAAAGGGGCAACTAGGGACGGGGGCAGTAAATCCTGGGCCCAGCCAGCGACCCCCACATCCTGTGAATGAGTGAATACACCGACACACACATAGGCACTGACACAGACACACACACACACACACTCGTGCACACACAAGACAGAAACAAGGGGTAGGAATATGACGACTGACAGGGAACAAACCTATGGTGACCTGCATGGACCCCTGAATCAGCACCTTCAGGCAGTAGGGTAAATGAGGTGGTTGTAGTTGCAGTGTGCACCCCAAGTGCACAGTCTCCCCAGTCTCTGGGACCAAAT
>NW_025204352.1:8231-9328 GCF_004010195.1 Chiloscyllium plagiosum | reverse complement strand
GTGACGCAGTAAGTGTGAGGGGTCAGGGTGATCGTTAGAAAGGGGGTCAGAATAGTAGTGAGGCAGTAAGTGTGAGGGGATCAGGGTGGTATTGAAGCAGTAAGTGTGAGATCTCAGGGTGATAGTGACACAGTAAACGTGTGGGGGTCAGGGTGATAGTGATGCAGTAAGAGTGAGATGTGACGCAGTTAGTGTGTGGGGGTAAGAGTGATAGTGACACAGTAAGTGTGAAGAGGCCATGGTGATAGTGATGCATTAAGTGTGAGGGGGCCAGGGCGATAGTGACGCAGTAATTGTGAGGGGTCAGGGTGACAGTGAGACAGTAAGTGTGTGGGGGTCAGAATTGTAACGACGCAGTAAGTGTGTGGTGGTCAGGGTGATAGTGTCGCAATAAGTGTGTGGGGGTCAGGATGATAGTGACACAGTGTGGGCGGCGCACGGTGATAGTAACACAGTAAGTGTGAGCATGTTAGGGTGATAGTGTCACAGTAAGTGTAAGGTCTCAGGGAGATAGTGACACAGTAAGTGTGAGTGGGCTCAGGGTGATAGTGTCGCAGTAAGTATGTGGGGGTCAGGGTGATAGTGACGCAGTGAGTGTGAGGTGTCAAGGCGACAGTGACACAGTAAGTGTGAGGGGGTCAGGGTGAATGCGTCAGGGTGATAATGACATAGTAATTATGAGGGGGTCAGGGTGTCAGTGACACAGTAAGTTTGAGAAGGCTCTGGGTGATAGTGACGCAGTAAGTGTGAGCTCTCACGGTGATATTGAGAGAGTAACCGTGTGGGTGTCAGAATAGTAGTGACGCAGTAAGTGTGAGAGGGTCAGGGTGATAGCGATGCAGTAGGTGTGAGGTGGTCAGATATATAGTGACGCGGTAATTGTGAGGAATCAAGGCGATAGTGAGACAGTAAGCGTGTGGTGGTCAGAATAGTAGTGACATAGTAAGTATGAGGGTATCAGGGTGATAGTGATGCAGTAAATGTGAGGGGGTCGGGATGTCGGTAACACAGTAAGTATGTGGGGGTCAGGGTGATAGTGACGCAGTGAGTGTGAGGTGTCAAGGCGACAGTGACACAGTAAGTGTGAGGGGGTCAGG
>NW_025204352.1:6386-7489 GCF_004010195.1 Chiloscyllium plagiosum | reverse complement strand
TGACGGGGTCAGGGTGATAGTGACGCAGAGAGGGTGAGGGTGTCAGGGTGATAGTGAAGCAGTAAGTGTGAGGGGGTCAGAGTGATAGTGACGCAGTAAGTGTGACGGGGTTAGGGTGACAGTGACGCAATGTGAGGGGTCAGGGTGATAATGACGCAGTAAGTGTGAGGTGTCAGGGTGATAGTGACACAGTAAGTGTGAAGTGTCTGGGTGATACTGTCACAGTAAGTGTGTGGGGTCAGGGTGATAGTGACACAGTCAGTGTGAGGCGGCGCAGGGTGATAGTGACACAGTAAGTGTTGGGGGCGCACGGTGATAGTGACACAGTAAGTGTGAGGGTGTCAGGGTGTCGGTGACGCAGTAAGTGTGTGGAGTCAGGGTGATAGTGACACAGTGAGTGTGCGGGGCGCACGTTGATAGTGACACAGTAAGTGTGAGGGTGTCGGTGTGTCGGTGACGCAGTAAGGGTCAGGATGATAGTGACGCAGTAAGTGTGACGGGGTCAGGGTAAAAGTGACGCAGTGTGAGGGGGTCATGGTGATAATGACATAGTAAGTGTGAGTTGTCAGGATGATAGTGAAGGAATAAGTGTGAGGGGTCAGGGTGACAGTGATGCAGTGTGAGGGGTTCAGGGTTTCAGTGATGCTGTAAGTGTGATGGGGGTCAGGCTGACAGTGAAGCAGTAAGTGTGAGGGGGTCAGCGTGACAAGGAGGCAGTAAGAGCGAGGGGTCAAGTTGACAAGGATGCAGTAAGTGTGAGGGGGTCAGGACGATAGTGACACAGTAGGTGTGAGGAGGTCAGCGTGACAAGGAGGCAGTAAGAGTGAGGGGTCAAGTTGACAAGGATGCAGTAAGTGTGAGGGGGTCAGGACGATAGTGACACAGTAGGTGTGAGGAGGTCAGGTGATAGTAACACCGTAAGTGTGAGGGGGTCAGCGTCACAGTGACGCAGTCAGTGAGAGGTGGTCAGGCTGATAGTGACACAGTAAGTGTGAGGGTGTCAGGGTGTCGGTGACGCAGTAAGTGTGTGGAGTCAGGGTGATAGTGACACAGTGAGTGTGCGGAGCGCACGTTGATAGTGACACAGTAAGTGTGAGGGTGTC
>NW_025204352.1:1629-3975 GCF_004010195.1 Chiloscyllium plagiosum | reverse complement strand
TTCAGGGTGATAGTGACACAGTAAGTGTGACGGGTTCAGTGTGATAGTGACGCCGTAAGCGTGTGGATGTCCGGGTGATATTGACGCAGTAAGTGTGACGGCGTCAGGGTGACAGTGATACAGTAAGTGTGAGGGGGTCAGGGTGATAGTGACGCAGTAAGCGTGGGTGGTCAGGGTGATAGTGACGCAGTAAGTGTGAGGGGTCAGGGTGATAGTGAGACAGTAAGCGTGTGGGTGTCAGAATAGTAGTGATGCAGCAAGTGTGAGGTGTCAGGGTGACAGTGACTCAGTAAGTGTGAGGGGTGCAGGGTGATACTGACACAGTTTGTGTGGGAGGGTCAGGGTGATAGTGACACAGTAAGTGTGAGTGGTCACTATAGTAATGCAGTAAGAGTGAGGGGGTAAGGGTGACGGTGTCATAGTAAGTATGAGAGAGAGGGACTGGCAGTGATGCAGTAAGTGTGAGGAGGTCAGGGTGATAGTGAGACAGTAAGTGTGAGGGGTCAGGGTGATAGTCACACTGTAAGTGTGAGGGCTCAGGCTGATAGTGATGCAGTAAGTGTGAGTGGTCAGTCTATAGTGATGCAGTAAGAGAGAGAGTGTCAGAGTGACAGTGACACTGTAAGTGTGAGTGAGAGGGACTGTCAGTGACGCACTAAGTGTGAGGGTGTCAGCCTGATAGTAAAACAGTTAGTGTGGGGGTTTTAGGGTGATAGCGTCACTGTAAGTGTGAGGTGTCAGGGTGATAGGGACACAGTAAGTGTGAGGTGTCAGGGTGATAGTGTCGCAGTAACTGTGTGGGGGTCAGAGTGATAGTGACGCAATAAGTGTGAGGAGGTAAGTATGATAGTGGCACAGCCAGTATGAGGGGTTCAGGGTGATAGTGACACCGTAGGTCTGAGGGGGTCAGGGTGATATTGACACAGTCAGTGTGAGGGTGGTCAGGGTGACAAGGATGCAGTAAGTGTGAGGGGTCAGGGTGACAAGTATGCAGTAAGTGTGAGGGGGTCAGGGCGATAGTGAGGCAATAAGTGTGAGGTATCAGGGTGATAGTGATGCAGTAACGTGGAGGGGGTCAGGTGATAGTGAAGCAGTAAGTGTGAGGTGTCAGGGTGATAGTGACACAGTAAACGTTAGGGGTTCAGGGTATTAGTGTCGCAGCCAGTGTGAGGGGTTCAGGGTCACAGTGACGCAGTCAGTGAGAGGTGATCAGGGTGATAGTGACACAGTAAGTGTGAGGGGGTCAGGGTGACAGTGACGCAGTGAGAGGGGGTCAGGGTGATAGCAATGCAGTTTGTGTGAGGGGTCAGTCTGATAGTGATGCAGTAAATGTGAGTGGTCAGTCTGTAGTGATGCAGTAAGAGTGAGGGGGTCAGGGTGACAGTGACGCAGTAAGTCTGAGAGAGAGAGGCTGGCCGTGACGCAGTATGTGTGAGTGGGTCTGGGTGATAGTGAAGCAGTAAGTGTGAGGTGTCAGTGTGATAGTGACACAGTAAACGTGTGGGGGTCAGGGTGATAGTGACACAGTAAGTGTGGGTGGATCAGGGTCACAGTCACGCAGTCAGTGAGAGGTGGTCACGGTGATAGTGACACAGTAAGCGTGTGGGGGTCACAATGATAGTGACACAGTAAGTGTGAGGTGTCAGGTGACAGTGGCATAGTAAGTGTGAGGGGGACAGGGTGACAGTGACGCAGTCAGTGTGAGGGTGTCAGGATGATAGTGACGTAGTGTGAGAGGGTCAGGGTGATAGCAACGCAGTAAGTGTGAGTAGTCAGTCTGTAATGATGCAGTAAGAGTGAGGGGGTCAGGGTGACAGTGACGCAGTAAGTCTGAGAGTGAGATGCTGTCAGTGATGCAGTACGTATGAGTGGGTCTGGGTGATAGTGAAGCAGTAAGTGTGAGGTGTCAGGTTGATAGCGACACAGTAAACGTGTGGGGGTTAGGGTGATAGTGACACAGGAAGTGTGAGGGGGTCAGGATGACAGTGACGCAGTCAGTATGGTAGTGACGCAGTAAGTGTGAGAGTGAGATGCTGGCAGTGATGCAGTACGTATGAGTGGGTCTGGGTGATAGTGAAGCAGTAAGTGTGAGGTGTCAGGGTGATAGTGACACAGTAAACGTGTGGGGGTCAGGGTGATAGTGACACAGTAAGTGTGAGGGGATCAGGATGACAGTGACGCAGTCAGTATGGTAGTGACGCAGTAAGTGTGAGAGTGAGATGCTGGCAGTGATGCAGTACGTATGAGTGGGTCTGGGTGATAGTGAAGCAGTAAGTGTGAGGTGTCAGGGTGATAGTGACACAGTAAACGTGTGGGGGTCAGGGTGATAGTGACACAGTAAGTGTG
>NW_025204352.1:0-944 GCF_004010195.1 Chiloscyllium plagiosum | reverse complement strand
CTGTTCCCTGGATGCTGCCTGACCTGCTGCGCTTTTCCAGCAACACATTTTCAGCTCTGATCTCCAGCATCTGCAGACCTCACTTTCTCCTCCTGTAATCCTCTAAAGCTGTGCTAGATCCTTGCTTCCTCCACCTTACATAAGCTGCCTTCTTCCTTTTGACGAGAAGCTCCTCTGTTCTCGTCATCCAAGGTTCCTTAATCTTACCCCTTCTTACCTGTCTCAGAGGAATAAATACATTCATCATTCACAACAACTGCTCCTTAAACCGTCTCCATATGTCTGCTATGCCCTTTCTGTGGAACAATCATTTTCCACCCTCCCTGTTCTTTTTAAATGTTCTAAACCCTGGAACATCCAGCAACCATTCCTGCCCCTGTGAAGCCCACGTCTCCGTTATGGCCATAATATCGTAGCCCTAAGTACTGATCCATGCTGTAAGTTCGTCACTCTTATTTCTGCCCCTTCTTTTTTTGAAGCAGATACACTTTAACCAATCCCTTTGTTTCATCACATGAGAAACCTTCCCGATAGATTCACTACATCCTGTCACTGCCCCATCTGCAACTGTCTCCCTCTCAGATATGTGGCTCTGATTCCCACCCTCCTGCCAATCTAGTTTAAACCCTTCCAAATCACATGAGCAAATCTCCCACCCAGGACATTTGTGCCCTTCCAGTTCAGGTGCAGCTCGTCCTTCATGTATCCCAATGGTCTAGGTATCTGAAACCCTCCCTCCTGCACCAGCCTCGCAGCCAAGTGTTAAGCTGCACTCACTGACTGTTCCTCACCTCACTATCTCGTGGCACTGGTAGCAAACCTGAGATCACTACTCTCTGTAGTCACTTTTCAGATCCTCAATCCCTTTCCTGGCTAGATCATTGGTGCCAATGTGTACCACGAGAAATTGTGAGAAAGTGAGGACTGCAGATGCTGGAGATCAG
>NW_025204351.1:0-9327 GCF_004010195.1 Chiloscyllium plagiosum | reverse complement strand
CACTCTCAGGCTAAAGAAGTTCCTCCTTATCTCAGTTCTAAAGGGTCTTCTCTTTTCCCGAAGGCTGTGTTCTAGGGTCCTTGTATCTTTTCACAATGTAAATATCTTGCTAACAACCACTCTATCCAATCCATTCTTATCGCAAAATTCCAATTAGATCCCCTCACTCTTCTAAACTCCATTGAGTATATCCCAGAAACCTTAAACAGTCCTCATATGTTAAGCATTTCATTCTTTGGATTATCCTCCTCTGGGCCCTCTCCAGGGCCACATCTATTTCCCTGATATATGGCGCACAACCTAATCAATTTTCTAATCCTCTGGGATCCTTCCTGAATCCCGTAATACCTGAAAGAACACTAACATAACCGCCATTGTCTCATATGCCGTCTCCTTCAGAACTCTAATGTGTATCCCATCGGGTCGACGTGGTTTATTCACTTCCACACTTTTCAGTCTTTTCAGCACCTTCTCCTTGGTGATGACCACTATACTCATCCCTGCCTTGTGACTCACTTGATTTTTTTTGGGTATAACACGTGTATTCCACCGTGAAAATGGACGCCCATTGCTCATCCAGTTCCTCAGTCATTTCTTTGTTCTCGATATTTCCTTCTCCAGCCTAGTTTTCTTGCTGCCCAATGCCTACTTGTTCCTCTGGATTGCCCTTTATACATCTAAAGAAATTCTCGTAATCTTTTTGAATATTATCGGCTAATTTACACGTACATGTAATCTTCTTCCTTCTTATTTCTTTCTCCGTTGTCCTCGGTTCATATTTTTATGATTCCCAGTCCTTTGTTTTCCAACTGCCCTTCACCAAATTATGTGAATTGGGCACTGCGTGAACAAGAAAATGAATAACATAATGATATGTGGGATTAGTGGTATGAATACTATACCGATTCGAAGAGAGACAATACAGAGCACTCCACATTAGTGAGAAAGTTAAAATGGAGCATTAAAACAGCAGACACGGTGCAGGTCAAGGAGTCTGGGATGACAGTTGAATGGGACTGTGCAGGTCAGTGAGTCCAGGATTGATGGTTAAACGGAGCAGTTTGGGTCAGTGAATATGGGGATGGTGGGTGAAGGGGCTAGTGTCGACCACTGAGTAAAGGGGAGATTGCTGAACGGGACAGTGTAAGCCTCTCAGTCCAAAGGTGATGGGTGAATGACTCCGTGTTGGTTAGTGAACACAAGGGTGACAGGTGAACGGAAGACTGTCATTCAGTGAGTCTGGTGTGACGTATAACCTGGATATTGTACGTCAGTGAGTACAGGGTGATGATTGAACAGGAGAATGTAGGTCAAGTGAGTACAGGATCGAAAAATTAACGGAGCAGCGCAGATCAGTGATTCTGGTGTGATGGTTGAATGGAAAAGTGCAACTCAGTGTTTACAGGGTGATAGGTAAGCAGGGCAGTGTAGATCAGTATGATGAGCCACGATCTTGTTATGAGTGAAATAGTGTCAAAGGGTCAAATGCATTTGGCCTATTCAGTCCTGTATTGTGATGTCCCATGCAGCACTTCAGAAATGCGACGAAGAGCAGTTCAAGGCTATTCAAATGGTTTGGTGGAGGTTGGTCAATACAGTTGGGAGCATCCAGGCTAGTTCAGGAGGAGCCTCCTCTTGGATTTCTTCAGCTTGCCCATTCTACGTTTACCCCAGATGTTTGTCATTCCTGTTTTATGTTAATGCAGAACCAGTTTCGTTATGAATGCAGCCGACAAACCTCACTCAGTGTTTATTCAATTATGTCCGCTGATCTCGCCAACTGTGACATTATATAACCCACTTCCAAGAAAGAAACCAGCAAACTTCCAAAAACGCGAACACAGACGGAACGATGCTGTGGTTATATAAGGTGTATTGTATCCTGTTTTATGTAGTTTTAAGGCAGAGGTCGCATTCAATCCATTTGTGTAGATAAGAAACGACTGATGCTACATTGTGGAAGTTGTGGAAGCCTGGTGGATACATCTTTTTTAAACTCTGCAGCATTCCTGTGTTGATAATGGGGTGCTGACGTCTTCGTTGGAGTGTTAATACAACGTTACAGGGCTTGTCTTCGTGGCCTATTTTGAAATCGTACTATGGCAACTTTTAGCATTTGATTTAAACGAAATTCGGTAATTAAGAGTTTGATGGTAACCATGGATCAAGTATTCGAGGAAACTCACAATTTCTTCATTAACATCTTTTGGGGAAGGAACTCGACTTACTGAACTGGCTCAGGTGTGAATCTAGACCCACAATGATATGCAATTTGGAATAGCCAGAGACGCGCAAGGCCTGTGAATTAAAACATAAAATCTCGACTCTCATTCTTCTCTCAATAAACTTTTATTTTGTATACATAATCAATAACCTTTGGAAAGCCAAATGCACTGTCTAGTAGATCCCTTTCAGCAAGTCTCTTTGTTATGTTTCCAGTGAACTCGAACAAATCTTTGCAGTGATTTTACATGGCAAAACACGAGTTATCCTTCATATACCCATGCAGACTCTGATTGCCTTATTCGTTTCCAAATGTCCTGCAATCCTTTCTTTAAAATTAGAATCAAGCAGATTCCCAACAGTAAATGTCATGCAAATTGGACTAATACTTGCTGCCTGAAGGAAGGTTCATCGGAACCAGAAGATTATTTCTGATTTTTCTTCATAAACATTGCCAGACTTGCTGAGATTTTCAACCAACTGCACTTTTGTTTCTAATTTACAGCACCTGCAGATCTCCCAGTTTTATTTAGAGCTCCCTCCGTTCCGTCTTCCTCCTTGCTTGACGCATTAGAGGTTTGACAGCTTGCGAGAAAACTCCTGAAATCCTGGGACTTCTCGGATATTTCCACAATGCTGCTAGTCACGCTGCAAGCACATATGTGTGTACTGGGTGTCATTTTCTACTCGCTTTATTCCCCAGAGCCTTGTTGCTGATCACAATCCTTGTCCCTTGTGTTCGAGACAATGCAGGCACTTTCTTCACTTTACAGTCTTGCTGATATCTGTAAAATGCCAGTACTACCTTGCCCCGTGAGTATCCATGCAAACTACTGATTTAAATTACCTGTCTGTTCTCTATTTTACGTGATCCTTTTCCTTGTTGCATCACTCAAGTGAACCACATCTGCTTTGATGACTTCGTTTCTTCCAACGCTCACATAGTCATTTGAACATTTTTATTTACGCACGGAAAATTTCTTGCTACTTGTTTTTATATTTATTTCCAATTTACTTCCATGGTATTTATTTTGTTTCCTTTCGTTTTATATTACCTTATGGTTCCGAAGCATTTTCTCCCAATGGAACAGCAGAAGCCAATTCCCTAGTCCTGCACATATTACTTGAACATTTGACAAAAGGATGCCTATGTCAGATTGCTTCACATCGAATATAGCTCCACCTTCAACGCCATCATTCCCTCCAGACGATCTAAAAACACAGTGAATTTGGTCATAGCATCATAGAGTCATAGAGATGTACAACATGGAAACAGACCCTTCGGTCCAACCCGTCCATGCCGACCAGATATCCCAACCCAATCTAGTCCCACCTGCCAGCACCCAGCCCATATCTCTCCAAACCCTTCCTATTCATATACACATCCAAATGCCTCTTAAATGTTGCAATTGTACCACTCTCCAACACATCCTCTGGAAGCTCATTCCATACACGTAGCATGCTCTGCGTGAAAAAGTTGCCACTTAGGTTTCTTTTATATCTTTCCCCTCTCACCCTAAACCTCTGCCCTCTAGTTCTGGACTCTCCAACCACAGGGAAAAGACTTTGCCTATTTATCCGATCCATGCCCCTCATAATTTTGTAAACCTCTATAAGGTCATCCCTCAGCTTCCGACGCTCCAGGGAAAACAGCCCTAGCCTGTTCAGCCACTCCCTGTAACTCAGATACTCCAACCCTGGCAACATCCTTGCAAATCTTTTCTGAACCCTTTCAGGTTTCACAACATCTTTCCGAAAGGAAGGAGACCAGAATTGCTCGCAATATTCCAACAGCGGCCTAACCAATGTCCTGTACAGCTGCAACTTGACCTCCCAACTCCTGTACTCAATACTCTGACCAATAAAGCAGAGCATACCAAACGCCTTCTTCACTATCCTATCTACCTGCGACGCCACTTTCAAGGAGCTATGAACTGCACTCCAAAGTCTCTTTGTTCAGCAACACTCCTGAGGACCTTACCATTAAGTGTATAAGTCCTGCTAAGATTTGCTTTCCCAAAATGCAGTATTTCGGATTTATCTGAATTAAAGTCCATCTGCCAATTCTCAATCTATTGGCTCATCTGGTCAAGATCCTGTTGTAATCTGAGGTAACCCTCTTCGCTGTCCACTACACCTCCAACTTTGGGGTCATCTGCAAACCTACTAACTGTACCTCTTATGCTCGCATCCAAATCGTTTATGTAAATGACAAAAAGTAGAGGGCCGAGCACCGATCCTTGTGGCACTCCACTGGTCACAGGCCACCAGTCTGTAAAACAACCCTCCACCACTACCCTCTGTCTTCTACCTTTGAGCCAGTTCTGTATCCAAATGGCTAGTTCTCCCTGTATTCCATGAGATCTATCCTTGCTAATCAGTCTCCAATGGTGACCCTTGTCGAACGCCTTACTGAAGTCCATATAGATCACATCTACTGCTCTCCCTCATCAATCTTCTTTGTTGCTTCATCAAAAACTCAATCAAGTTTGTGAGACATGATTTCCCACGCACAAAGCCATGTTGACTATCCCGAACCAGTCCTTGCCTTTCCAAATACATGTACATCCTGTCCCTCAGGATTCCCTCCAACAATTTGCCCACCACCGAGGTCAAGCTCACTGGTCTATAGTTCCCTGGCTTGTCCTTACCACTCTTCTTAAACAGTGGCACCACGTTTGCCAACTTCCAGTCTTCCGGCACCTCACCTGTGACTATTGATAATACAAATATCTCAGCAAGAGGCCCAGCAACCACTTTTCTAGCTTCCCACCGAGTTCTCGGGAACAATCTGATCAGGTCCTGGGGATTTATCCTCCTTTAACTGTTTCAAGGGTCCTGGGGAATTACCCACCTTTAACATCCAGCACTTCCTCCTCTGTAATCAGGACATTTTGCAAGATGTCACCAGCTATTTCCCTACAGTCTGTATCTTCCATTTCCTTTTCCACAGTAAATACTGATGCAAAATATTTGTTTCGTATCTCCCCCATTTTCTTTGGCTCCACACAAAGGCCGGCGTCTGCAAGTGGGTCTTCAGCTTCGTAACCCACAGAATACAATCAGTGAGGATACGTAACTGCATCTCCTCTACATTCTCTCCAATTCATGACAATATAATTCAATACTCTTGCCCTGGAATGGTATGTCTCCAACCCCCTTCAGTACTCCCTGCACACTCACTACTGTGTTAGCAAATTCTGAACAAACAACATTTACAGTTTTGCTGCCAACACCAGCGTTGTACAACAGATATCTAACAACGTGTCTTAGAATACCTAAAGTATATGGGGACTTCGTGGCGTTTTTTAATGAGAAAAATCGTTCTCTCAATGTCGGCAACACTAAAGAAATTATCATTGACTGCAGCCAAAAATTGAAGCTACCACGCCCCCATTTACATCAATGGAGTGGAGTTGAGAGGGTGGAGAGCACAGCAGGTCAGGTAGCATCCCAGGAGCGGGGCAGTTGACGTTTCGAGCATAATGCCCTAAACGCCGATTCTCCTGTATTTCGGATGGTACCTGACCTGCTATGCATTTACAATGCCACAATTTTCGAATCTGACTCTCCAGCACCTGCAGATCTCACTTTCTCCTACTTTGGATAGCGTCAAGTTCCTCGGAGTGACGATCACAGACAATCCGTCCTGGAATTCTCACACAGATGCAACAGTGAAGAAGGCGAAGAACGCTCCTCCTTCCTCAGGTGCCTCATTTAAGTTAACTTTGAACGGACGTTATCTACCTTTTACAGATCTACCATTGAAGGCATGCTGTACACGTTGCATGGGTAATGGCTTGGTACTGCAACAGAACTTCCCGGAACTCTATGCAACCACAGAAGTTTGTTTGCCCAACCCGGATCATGATGCTAGCCATCCTTCCCTCCATGGACTCCATTCATACGGTTCAGTCGTATGACCAATAAAGACCCATCTAATACCGTTTATGTTCTTCTACAGCCTCTTTCATCAGGCAGACGATACAGAAGCTTCAGAAAATTCAACTGCAGGTTCAAGAACAATTTCTTCCCGACAGTAATTACACTAGTGAATGGACTCCGTTACTTCACATTGTGCTCATCTTGTTAATGATGATCTTGCCGAGTGCATGTCCTGTGTAGTCGAACCTATTTGGGTTAAGCTGTTTGAGTTTATGTTTTGTCCCCGATGATTGGTCTATTCTTGGTCTCTGAGATTTGCTTGCACTGACCACAAACAAAGTTTTTCACTTCAATTAGGCACACGTGACAATAATTCAAAATAATCATCGTCTCACTGAGTCCTATTCTTTATCAGAATGAATAATTTATGTGCGGTACGAAATATTTCCTTACTTTTCTGCTACTGTTCACCCAATGACTTTCCCTGGGTCGAATTTCGCATCCTGCTTTCGACAAGATAGAAGACAAAAATTTTGCAATTTAGACAATTGGTTCTTTCCAATCGATTGAGAGGAACCTCTACATGTGGTCGAACCTATGATCGGCTGTGAGTAACACAATTGTCCCAGCCTTCTCTGTCACTTGTGACCCAAGTGTACCACATTCCAGTGGAAAGTTTCCAACATGACTTCCCTTCCTTCCATTGAGATAAACGAGAACAAAGAACAAAAAACAAAGCAAATTTACAGCCCAGGAACAGGCCCTTTGGCCCTCCAAGCCTAAGCTGATCGAAATGCACTGTCAAAACCTGTCAGTCAATTATAAAGTATATATATTCCTCTGCTCCTAACTTACACATGCATTAGTCCAGACACTTCTTAAATGAATCTGCCATGCCTGCCTCTACTCCCCCTGCTGACAACGCATTCCAAACGCCCTCCACCCTCTGTGTGAAGGACCGGCCGCGAGTGTCCCCCTTAAACGTTCAACCTCTCACCTTGACTGGGTGAACTCTCATTATTAAAAGTTTGCCTCTATCCACCCTGTCTATACCCTTCATGATTTTGTAAATCTCAATCAGGTCCCATCTCAATCTCCTTTGTTCGAATGAAGATAAACCTAACCGACTCAACTTTTCTTCATTGCCAGCACCTTCCATGCCATGCACCATCTTCGTTAACCTTCTCTGTACTCTCTCCACAGCGTCTATATCCTTTTGTTAATGTGCCGATAATAACTGTACACAGTATTCTACATGTGTCCGAACCAATGTCTTGTACAATTTTAACATGACTTGCCAGTTCTTATACTCAATACCCCATCCATTGAAGGCAAGCATACAAAATGTCTTCTTGTTCAGTCCATGCATCTGTGCAGCAACCGTCAGGGTACAATGGATCTGCATTCCCAGATCTCTCTGCTCATTAACGTTTCCCAAGGCTCTTATGTGCATTGTATATCTTTCTCTCGAATTCGTCTTGCCTCAATGCATCACCTCACATTTTCTGGATTGAAAGCCATCTGCCACTTTTCCGCCCTACACTCCAGTCTCTCTATACCCTCCTGTATTCTGTGACAGACCCTTATACTTTCTGCTACTCCACCAATCTCCGTGTCATCTGCAAACTTGCTGAGCATACCAACAATGCCCTCTTCCACATCGTTTATGCATAAAATAAACAAAAGTGGCCTTAACACTGATCCCTGAGGAACACCACTGGTCACCTTTCTTTTCTTTCGAGAAACTCCTTTCAACTACTCCTGTCTGTCTCCTGTTGCTCAACCAGCTCGTTATCTACATAGCTAGAACATCTTGTACATCATGGAATTTCACTTTCTGCATTAGCCTACCATGGGGAACATTATCAAACGCTTTAATAAAGTCCATGTATATGACACGCCTTACTGAGAGATCACCAACTCCTAACTGTGTAGTTGTGGATCGTCATTTCGCTGTGACTGAGACATCTCCGTAATTCCTCCCCTCACCTTCACCCTTCGTTTCCAGAAAATTGAAAGAAATCCACTTGTCCCAAATTTCCCACTGCAAGAGAGTCCACATTCAAAACCGTCACTCTCCGTCACTTCCACCATTTCGAACAGTACAGCTCAATGAAGCACATCTTCACCTCCCGTCCAATTTTAAAATCAAACCGGGAACCTTCCTTTTGTGACACCCTCCATCACCCTGAACATCTCATCATTCCAGTATGTCTAATTCGTGTGAAATTGCAGAATAGCCCTTGCGGAATAGCCCTGACTTTCAAATTGCTTCCCAATCCAATCACTTCCCTTGCTCGCATGTTCACATCTCAGATCTGGGCAGCTGCAGTGTTCCAATGAAGCTCAACGTAAGATATGGTCACACCTCGCTTGACACTTTGTTACATTACAGCCTGTAAGCCTTAATGTACTGTTCCATAATTACACAGCCTCTCCCCATAATTCCTGTTGTCCATTGTTCATACATTCTCCTTCCTTCTTTCGCTATGACCTTGTCTTCTTTTTGCATTGTTTATACTGCAGACTATCGAAAGAACTAATTTTTGCCACTCTTTTTCAGTTCTGAAGAAGGGTCATGCTGGACTTGAATTGTTAATTTGGTGTCGCTGTCTGGGCAGATACTTCCAGGCATGCTGAGTTTCCCCAGAAATGAATGGGCATAGAACAAACTTTCAACAAATGATAGAATCGTGGATATCGGAAATCTAAAACAGGGGAAATCGGTAGTGGGCAAGATTTATTGGAGGGATTCCTGAGGAATAGGATGTATATGCATTTGGAAAGACAAGGACTGATTAGGGATAGTCAACATGTCTTCGTGCATGGGAATCATGTCTCACAAATTTGATTGAGTTTTTTGAAGAAGTAACAAAGAGGACTGATGAGGGCAGAGCGGTCGATGTAATCTATATGGACTTCTGGAAGGTGTTCGACAAGGTTCCCATGGGAAACTGGTTAGCAAGGTTAAATTTCATGGAATACAGGGAGACCGCGGCATTTGGAAACAGAACTGGCTCAAAGATAGAACCCAGATTGTGGTGGTAGAGGGTTGTATTTCATATTTCAGACTGGTGGCCTGTGACTAATGTAGTGCCACAAGGATCGATGCTGGGTCCACTTCTTTTCATAATTTATATGAATGATTTGGATGTGAGCATATGAGGTATAGTCAGTAAGTTTGCGGATGACACCAAAATTGGAGGTGTAGTGGAAAGC
>NW_025204350.1:8185-9326 GCF_004010195.1 Chiloscyllium plagiosum | reverse complement strand
AAAAGTTTGGAGAGATAGGACGTGTGTGAAGGTACTGGCAATGTGACAGGACGAGGGCGTCCGTTCAGCTGCTGGAAACGTTGTAGGAATATGGAGTGATGTAGGTGTTAGATAATGTAACAATGATATAGAAGGGTGCAGGTGGATGAGAAGGTTGCAAAGATCGGGATCGGATGCAGGGGTTTAAGATTGTTTCAGGAGTAAGGAGTGGGTGATGGTGCTTGAGAATGTCCAAGGATTGCTCGTGGGTGTTGTTGTTGGAGAATTTTGCAGGGGTCGGGAGTAGCTTTCAGTGCTAGAGCACGGGAGAGGGACAGCTGATCATTGTGGGTGCTTGAGAATCTTACAGAAATATGGAGTGGGTGAAGGTGTTGGAGGATGCTACAGGGATAGAGAGTGTGTTTTGGTGCTAGAGAAGTTTACAAAGATAGGGATTAGGTTATAGGTGCTGGAGAATGTTCCAGGAATAATGAGTCAGCGCAGCGGTTGCAGAGGATTACAGTGACAGGGTTTGGGTGTAGGTATTGGAGAGTGTAGCAGAGATAGGGAGCTCTGAACGGGTTGGAGAATGTTACAGGAATAGTGTGAGGCTGTAGGTGCTGGGGAAAACTACAGCAATACAGAAATGTGCAGGTTCTGGAGAATGGTACGTGGATGGGGATAGGTACTGGAGAATGCTACAGGGGAAGGAAGGAGTTGTAGGTTCTGGACAATGTAACGGGAAGAGTGAGAGGGAGTAGAGGCATGCGAAGCTATAGGGATATGGCGGTTTATAGGTGTTCGAGAATTTTACAGGGATTAGGTGTATCGGTAGATGAGAAGTTTACAGTGATAGAGAGTTCGTGTTTCTGCTTGAGAATGTTACAACGATAGGGAGTGTGTGCAGTTACTGCAGGATGTTACAGGGATAGGGAGTTGGTCGTGGTGCTGAGGAATCTAGGAGAAAGTGAGGACTGCAGATGCTGGAGATCAGAGCTGAAAAATGTGTTGCTGCAAAAGCGCAGCAGGTCATGCAGCAACCAAGGAGCAGGAGAATCGACGTTTCGGGCATAAGTCCTCCTTCAGGAATGAGGAAGGTGTGTCCAGCAGGCAAAGATAAAAGGTAGGGAGGAGGGACTTGGGTGAGGGGCGTTGGAAATGC
>NW_025204350.1:6177-7470 GCF_004010195.1 Chiloscyllium plagiosum | reverse complement strand
ACAGGAATAGTGAGTGGGTGTATATGCTGAAAAATGTCACAGGAACAGAGAGTGGGTGTAGGTGTTGGACAGTGCGAACGTGACAGGGATTGGGTGTAGGTGCTTGAGAATATTATAAGGATAGGGCGTGTGTGCAGCTGCTGGAGATGGTTGCAGTTAAAACGAGTGGGTGTGTGTGCCGGAGAATGCGACAGGAATTGTGCGGGGTATAGTATATGGAGCATGTGGCAGGGATAGGGGACGGTGTGGGTGCTGGAGAATGTTACAAAGATAAAGAGTGGGTATAGTTGCTGGACAATCTTTATCGCAATGGGGAGGGGGTGAAGGTGCTAGACAATGTTACAGAAATAAGGAGTGTGTGCAGTGGCTGAATATGTTAACGGGATAAGGAGGGACGTGGGTGCTGGAAAATGATACAGGGATGGCGATGCCGGTGTTTGAGAAAGTCACAGGAATAGGTTTTGTGTGTATGTGCATGATAGTGTTGCGAGGTATTGACTGGGTTTACGTGGTGGAGAATGTGACATGGATAGGAGTGTGTGTAGGTGCTGGAGAATGTTACAGGGTTGGGGATGGGTGTGTCGTTGAATGGATTTACTCGGATAAGTGAAGGGGGCCGGTTCTGGAGTCGATTTCAGGGAAAGGGAGGCTTGTCAGGGCTGGAAAAGGTTTCACGGATCGTGAGAGCTTTTAAGTGCTGAAGAATGTGACATACGGAGGTCAAAATGAAGGAGCTAGGGAATGTATCAGGGACCGGGAATGAAGTAGGTGCAGGAGGATGTTAAACGGGTAGCGAGAGTGGCATGTGCTGGAGAATGTTCGAGGTATTGGAAATGGATTAGGTATTGCAACATTTTACATGCTTAAGGAGGGATGTCGGTGAGAGAGAATGCTCGTGACAGATAATGGTGTTGGTATTGGACAATATTACAAGGAAAGGGAGGAGTGTAGATACTGGAGAATGATACAGCGTTGGAAGGGGTGTATGTGCTATAGAATATTCCATGGATTGAGGGATGTAGGTGCTGGAGAA
The DNA here is from genome assembly GCF_004010195.1 of Chiloscyllium plagiosum. Classification (NCBI taxonomy): domain Eukaryota; kingdom Metazoa; phylum Chordata; class Chondrichthyes; order Orectolobiformes; family Hemiscylliidae; genus Chiloscyllium; species Chiloscyllium plagiosum. Next base: position 6,437 of record NW_025204350.1, on the reverse strand, counting down.
TGTTACCTCGAGGTGGGGAGAAGGTGTGTAATTATTGGAAAATTTTAGAGGGATAGGGATTGCCTGTAGTTGCCTGAGAATGTTACAGGGTTACGGATTGGGTGTGGGTGCTGGAGAAGGTTACAGAGGCAGGGGGAGTGTGTAGGTGCTGGACAATGTTTGAGGGATAGGGATGGGTTTAGGTGCTGGCGAATATTAAATGGATAGGCAATGGTTGCAGTTGCTGAAGTAGATTACAGAAATAGGGAGGTTTGAACGGA
>NW_025204350.1:0-5381 GCF_004010195.1 Chiloscyllium plagiosum | reverse complement strand
ATAGGTAGTGGTTGCAGGGTTTGGAGGAGGCTGGACAATTGTGGAGTAGCACAGATTCTGAAGGAATTCACAGCTGAAGAGCAAAAAAATGAGCTGCCGACGATTAGACAGGCAGAGAAGAGTGTCATACTTGGGAGTAGGACAGAGAGATAGGGAGGGATGTAGATGCTGGAGGAATTTAATAATGATAGATACGGTTGTAGTAACTGATGGAGATTGGACGATTTTAGATAGAAACGGATGTAGCGGCTCGACAAGATGATAGGTAGAGACACAGACATGCAGGTGGATAGTTTAAAAAACTGAGTTGGATCATGACTTAATTCAGAATACAGTGTGGAAATCTGTGGAATATACATTGGAGGAACGGAATGAAGGAGACCTTGTCGGGTGCAATCAAAAGACCAAAGCGTCAGTAACGCCCGGCACAGGGAAGGCCCCTCCGTTGACTGGAACAAAAGTAAAAAGCCCTGTGGACCCTGCAAAGTCATCCTTCCGAACGCCTCGGGGCTCGGTCCAGAATTGGGAGGCCTGTCCTACAGGTCTCCTTTAAACAGTTTTTCTTCGTGCCTCTGCACTGGTTGACAATATAACGGGTAGAAAGAAAAAGGTTGGGGTTGGTTCAGAGCAGCCATCTCAGCTCCAGAACAGATCTGCGGCAGTTTCCCTGGGGAGGTGTTTATGGGTGAGCCTGTGGATCCGAAATGGAAAGGGTTGGCATCAGACTCCTACGGGATGACAGGGTTGTTCTCTCATTAGACATAGACGACTGGTGGTAGTTTAACTGGACAGTCATCAAGCCTCAACAAAGGAAGAGGTTGAGGAGGACAGTCGTTTACAGTCACCTCACTCAGTACGGGAATTTAAATAACACTCTTGGCATGAATCTGCATTGCAAACTAGCTATCCAACTGATTGAGCTAACCGAGTTACGCACTTCGCTCCTTAGTGTAGAACTTTGAATATTAATCTGTTAGGATATATTGCAACATGGTTTTGAAACAGGTGGAACTTGACGCAATCTGCCTCGCTCAGATAGAGGGACATTTTCATTAAGTCCTTGCACTTAATAATAACTAGTTCTTGTGTGTGGCAACTCATCGTCTCACAACCACTTGCTGTGATTTGTGCATTGCTTTCATCATGTTGAGTCACGAAAGTAAACTGAATAGATGGGTGGACTTTTTTCTAATTGAACAATCGAAAAGTACGGACTATCCAAGAATGTCTGTCCTTCAGTAAAGATACTTTGCTGTTCAGATTAGATTAGATTCCCAAATGTGCGGAAACAGGCCCTTCGGCCCGACTCGTCCAGACTGACCCTCTGAAGAGTAACCCACCCAGACCCGTTTCCCTCTGACGAATGAAAAGTGGGCATTTTAGAAAAGATTTTTTTATTGTCCGAACAATTTTGAAACAAACTACATAGATATTTCCAGCTCAAGGCACACACAAGGGCATTGAGCTAGGATCATGCTAACATCTACGGAGCTGCAGAATTCCACGTGGATTCTGATGTTGTTGATCTGACATACACTGGATATGGTTTATGGAGGATTCAACACAAAATACCACGTGCAGCAGATATCCATCACATTCATTACCTATACATTCAGGATCCGGTCTAATCTGCAGAATTACTGACATTAGGTGGCATATCAGAAGAGATAATCTTGCAGGACATGCTTGCTGTCAGATGATTCTTACGAATTTTGAACTGCGTTTGGACTAGCACCAACTCTATGCTAATCCATTAGCCAGTCTGCCCCAAACATAGCCCTGTTGTTCAAATATGTCTCCAACTGATCTGTTGTGAATAACTGTCCCGTTCCAGTTCATAAGCACGACGGTCAGATTTTGGAGATTGTCAGGGTTTTGCTGGTAGTCGTGAGACCGTGGAGCACCGTATCTGATTTCAAGCATTTTTCAAAAATCATTTTCAACAGCTTTGCTGACTGCAAGATGGTGTGTTCACTGACATGAACATGAATAAGATGTTTTCAATTGTCACTGTATTGTGCAATATTAAACGTTGTACGCTGGAATTTAATTAGTGTTCACTTCAATAATTTTAACTGCAAATTAATGCTGTTTAGTTTACTTTAAATTTGTAACGATGCGTAAAAAGTGACGTGCGAAATAATTCCCACAGACTAATCAAGCAAAAGTTAGACAGTGTCCGTAAAACAGGATTCTGTTAAAAAGGGCTCTGTCCCAGGCAACATCACCATCCTCTCTGGTGGGTTCTATCCCACTGACAAAGCAGAGCCAGGCAGCGAGGGTAAGCTTCTTGATATATCGTCTATATAGGATTCAGCAGTGAAGGTGGATCCTGTAGCTACTAGACTGCAGGTTAAGAGCAAATCAGTAAAAGGGAATTATATAATTGGGCTCATCGTCATCATTCTACCTGCTGCAACTACACCACTCAATTTAATATATCCGTAGAAATGGCCACGGGACGGACTTTGTGGGGAGGATTTGCCATCTGCACATTTGTTAGACCCTCCGAACTTGTTAATGAGCAACCTGCGTTCTGAATGGGACAGACTTCAAACAGATCGAGCAATTAACGACGAGGCGTACATGAGGTGCAGTGGGCCATCGACAGCAGCAGAATCGTACTCTGTACAACTCATTTAGACTGCAACCTCATGGCCCGATATACCTCCTACTGACCAGAAACCATCAAACCAGGGATCCACCATCGTTGAATGAAAAGTGCAAAACGACATCTCGGTCGCAGCACCGACCCAGAGATGAGGGGCCAACCTGGGTAAGCTATTGTCTTCAACTGCAAAACAGGACAACTTGCATGCTAAACAACAGAAGCAACAAGTCATGGACAGCGCTCAGTGATCCCAATATCAATCGTTCAGATCGATCTCTGTGGTCATGCCATAGTTAGTAATAAACGATGGGATACAATGAAAGAGAACATTGGAGTTGGTGGCTGCTCTCCAAAAGCGAAATCCGCAGTTTTGGGGGAGTGCAGCACACCAGTGAAAAAGTAGAGACGCTGCATTTGTAATAATCTTCAGCCAGAAGCGCTGAGCAGATGATCCATTTCAGACTTCTTCAATGGGCCCCAGAATCACAAACCCAAATTTTCAGTCACATTGATTCACTCTACACACCATAAGAAATGTCTCGAAATACTGGAAACAGTGATTCAATTCAAGAGCTCGCCATATTTCCAATCACGCTGTGTCAATCCAGCAAGAACACCAAACATGTGATAACTTGCCTAAGTATTTCCTGGACAGAAAAAAAAATACGGCACTTGCATTGCAGCGAGACATCAGTGTAAATGTGAAGGAAGCTGGAAGTAATCATGTGATCGATCAGCAATAACGTATTCATTGAATTTCAGTTAGTGTCCCACCAAGCTCCCTCAAATCCTGACACCATTGTAATCTAAGTTCAAAATAGGTAAATTCCAAAGTGTCAATGAGACTAATAACTCTGAACATCAAGGCACCATGTAACAGTGGTTAAATGGTGCCTGAGTAACATTTTAGGAGGCTGAGTTAAATTGTAGTTCATCAGAATCTTCCGGAAGTACTCTCCGGGTTGGAATACTCTAATCTAAACTTAAAGAGCCAGGAGTTCGGCAGCGAGTAACTCAATAATTTTTAACTGAAGGATAATGTTGTTTGGTTTGTCTTATAATTTTTAAGAAATAAAGTGATATTAACTCTTCATTGAACAGTATTCAAAAGTAAACTGCCATATATTTCACAGACACTAATCAAGCAAAATGCAGACAGTAACAGGAAAACAGGATTCGGTGAGCAGGGCTATGTATCAAGCAGCATCAACATCCTCTCTGGTAAGGTCTGTCCGTCTGACAAGACACAGCCTGGCAGAGGGGGGCAGATCCTTGAGAACAGTCAATATAGTACCCAGCATTGATGCTTGATCCTGTGGCTGCTTGACTGCTCTCTGACAGGTTATGAGGAAATCAATAAATGGAAGCATATAATTGAGCTCATCGTCATCAATCTGCCTGCTGCAAATACACTTCTCAATTTAATGTATCTGTAAGAATGTCCAAATCACAGTCCTTGTGGGAGTATCGACCATCTTTACATTTGGTTCCCAGCATTTTATGTACCAACCTGTGTGCTGAATGGAACAGACTTCAAACATATCGTGCAACATTCGACGAAGTGTCCATTAGGGGCAGTGGGCCATGGGCAGCAACAGAATCATAGTCTGTACAACTCATTCAGACTGCAAACACATGACCCGACGTACCTCCGACTCCATCGGTAGCATCAATCCAGGGATTCGCCCTTGAACAATGAGCAGAAGGACAAGTGAGTAGCAGCACCAGACAGACCTAGACATGAAGGGACAACCTGTCGAAGCTGCTGTCTTCACCTACCAAACAGAATGTCTTCCATGCTGAATACTGTAGGCAGCAAGTGATGGGCAAAGCTCCGTGATCCCACCATCAAAGGTTCAGATCTATTTCTGCCACATTTATTTGTAAATTATAGGATACAATGAAAACAAAAATGGAGGACGAGGTTGCTCTCCAAAAAAAGGAAATCTGCGATTATGTGGGACAGCAGCACATCAGGAAAAGAAATACTGTATTTGCAACAATCTTCAGCCAGAAGGGTAGAGCAGATGATCCATTTCAGTCTCCTTGAATGGGTCCCGGCATCTCACGTGCCAATCTTCAGTCAATTTGTTTCATGCCACACTGCGTTAAGAAATAGCTGGAAACACTGGAAACTGTTATTTAAGTCCTGAGATTGTCACGTCCGAGCCAAGCTGTTCCATTCCAGCAACAACACTGACAATTACCAACAATGTGATAAACTGCCCTAATGTGTCCTGTAGACAAAAAGCAGGACACTTGCATTGCAGCGAGCCATTGACCCATCGGTGGATGGTGTACCATTTAAATGTGAAGGAAGATGTTAGCAATAATGTGATCGATCAGCAATAACCTTATCACTGATGTTCAGTTAGTGCCCCATCAAGCTCACTCAGCTCCTGACCCCATTGAAAGCTTCGTCAAAACAAAAAAACGAAATTCCAAAGGCGCAGTGAGATTAATTACTCTGAACATCAAGGCAGAACAGTTCCACAGCCCTTCCGCAGGACAGAGAGTGTCCTCGGCTCAACAATTCTCAACTGCTACAATGACCCCGTCTCCATCATCAGGTCAGACCTGGGAATGTTCACCGATTATACCGTTCCTGGAACAGTACATGTTAAATGAAACATGTCTTGGAAATATCCAGGTTCTGTCTCAAAAACAAAGAAGGAACGTTCAAGCCAAGAAAAGTATTACACAAACAGGACAATAAAGAATCAACTCATTATACTTCGATTTTCAATGAAATTGCCATCACTCATATCTG
>NW_025204349.1:8104-9326 GCF_004010195.1 Chiloscyllium plagiosum | reverse complement strand
ATCCTGCTTTAAAATCCTCAAATGCCTCCTGGCGTTGTTCTGTCCACCACAATTCTGTTTCCTTCTTTAATAAATCTATCAGTGGTACCAATACGCTGCTGAAGTTTGCAACAAACTTCCGATAGAATGCACTCAGTTCCAAAAATCGAAGCACCTCTTTCTTCGAGGATGGTCATGGAAATTCCTCAAAGCCCTTCGTCTTGGTGTTCCATGGGGTCAACCTTCCATGTCCAATGTAATGTCCCAAGAACGTCACCACTGCCTTCGCGAATTCTGTTTTCTTTAAGTTTATTACCAAGTTTGCTTCTTGTAATCGTTCAACATGCTCTGCCAACTGTAACATGTGAGCTTTCAATCACTTGCTAAAGATCACTACATCATACAGAGAAGCTGAGCAATTTGTTCATCTGGCCACAACTCTGTTCCTGGATCTTAAATGTGGCTGGTGCATTATTCATTCATATGAAATACTTGGCAACGTTTTTCTTATATCCAGTATCTTTACGAGATAGTTTAACTGACTCAACATTTTTTTTTAATTTGAAAGAGACCACTAAAACTGGCTTTGATGAGATTTCCTACCACTGGTAGCAATATTAATACGTCATTCCCGTATCAAGATTGGGGAAGTGACGGTGAGAGTGAGTGACAGAGTGTCAGTTCCAGGAATGCAGTTTGTTCTTGGGAGCGATTTAACACGATACAAGGTGGGGGAGGTACCCCCTGCGGTGGAGAGGTCAAAGGAAGACTAGGGAACTGGGGAATTGAAAGAAAAATACTCAGGAATTTTTTCCAGACTGTGTAGTAACATGATCCCATAAGTTACAGCAGGAAGGAAAATCAAAAGAAAAAGACAAGAGTTGATGTTCAGGTAACTGACACCCTGTTTGATGTAACAGTGCGGAAAAAAACATGAACAGGTAGAGGGTCAGGCAGGGGTGGGAAATCGTCAACGTTTCAGAGTTTTTATCTGCCACCTGCTTCACTCTATGCTGTGCCCTTTTCAGGTGCTGTTTACATAACTCACCTACTCCATCTAATCTCTCCCTCAACTCACATACATAATCCAAGTGTGAGATCTCTGACTTCGGTCCTGTCAGTTTATATTTAATGTATTTCAAGGACCTCTCAATTCATGTACGAATATTAACTCAAAGGAAGTAAACTGAGTAGATTTACTTGGGGCATCTCCGATGGCAAACAATTTAATGGGACACCTTTA
>NW_025204349.1:0-5978 GCF_004010195.1 Chiloscyllium plagiosum | reverse complement strand
TAGTGAGAACACCTGAGGCCTTTCACTTCCTTTCAACCGCCTTGGACTTTTTCTTTCACCTGTGGTAAATTATTGCTCGCGTGCTTTACTCGTTTTGTAGTATAAGATCTCCTCTTCTCCCAATTTTTATCCCTCACAGGATGAAAATCCTCCCAGAAGCTAAATTTCTTCTCATGCACCAATGCATATTTACCTGCCATTTCTGCCGCGCTTCTCATTTCTTGAACTTTCTGTTCATTCACATTAATTCTTACCATCTCGGGAAGTGAGTCTTTAAACTCCTCCAGCAGAATAATCTCCCTTCGGGCCTCACAGATCTTGTCCATTTTTAAGGCCTGCACTAATTTCTCAAAATGTCTGTGGTTACTTCTTTCAAACTCAACATCAGCCTGACCAGGTTCCATCTCTATATTTCTGAACAGCTGTCTATATGCTTCTAGTACCAATTCATAAGCACTCAAAATAGCCTGTCATCTGCATAATCTCTTGCTCCCTCATGTGACAGCACTACACATATCTTTCAAGCTGTGCACACCAGCTTAGTCTGAACTACAATTACCCACAAGTTCACTGGACACGCCATCTGCCAAGGCAATTTTGCAAATATAACAAAAAAGTTTTTGACATTTTCCTCAGCGAAATATGGCAATATATTAACATAGTAGTAAACATCTCTACGTTCTCCCTTCATCTTCAACTTTCTTACCTAATTCCAAACATCTGAATTTCAAATTCCCCCTCTTTTTTTACCTCTCTTTCTCTTTTTTTTCTCTCTCTTTCTGTCTCTTTCTTTATCTTCTAACTCATGTTGCCACATGTGCAATTTAAGTTTTTCTAACTCGCCTGCAGTTGCCTGTTTCTCTGATACACCAAAGTGCTTGACCAACTCCATTACAATTTCAGCTTTCCTATTGTCCCTGGTGAAACCCAATTCTAATCTACTTGTTAATTCTAAAAGTTTGCCCTTCCTATGTCTTTCCACGCCTTCTTGGCAAATTTGGGAATGACATTCAAACCCCAGAACCTCTTTAGTAACGTTAAATGCAATTTATTTTAATTTAACCAAACACAAGGAAGCAAAATTAAATGAATTTTCTCACCTGTTTTATTTGAAGGTCTAGGTAACTAACTGCCAAGTGATGGAATTTGCTGGGTCCTTTTGTACCCCAAATCTGTTCAAATCCCATACGACGAGCCCTCAAACTGTTATGATGTCAATGTCGAACCCCTCTGTTAATTAAAACCACACACCCAGAAAAGCTCACCTCGCCTCATACTCTGTTAAAACATGAGTGACAAAGTCGTCCCAAATTCCACTATTAAAAGAAAAATAACAATTTGTAAGTATGTAAGTTAACTCGCTGAGCTGGAATGTTTGTTTTCAGATGTTTCGTCACCATGACTAGGTAACATAATCAGTAAGAGTCTCCGGTGATACACTGGTAGTATGTCCAGGCTTCTATTTATAGGCCTTGGTTTCTTAAGCTGGGTGATGTCATTTCCAGTTCTTTTATTCAAGGGAAGGTAGATAGGAGCTAAATTGATGTGTTCATTAATGTACCTCTGGTTAGAAGACCATGCCTCTCAGAACTTTTGTGCGTGTCTTTGTTTCGCCTTTCCTAGGATGTGTGTATAGTCCCAGTCAAAGTGGTGTTCTTCCTTGTCTGTATGTATGGAAACTAGTGATAGTGGGTTATGTCTTTTGGTGGCCAGTTGGTGTTCATAAATCCTGGTAGCACGACAACAGGACAGTTTGAAATGGAGGAAAATGATTTTATATACACTGTTTAATCAGTGTGTGTTCAGATAAGGAAGATTGTTCATATGTGTACAACACATTCTGAATGAACAATGTAGACACAGTTAACGAAAAATGATGCACATGATGTATAACATTTATAAAGCATTAAAACATTATTTGATCCTCACCTAAGTGATATGTTCCCCTTCTCTCAACGTTCCCCATTTTTTGGGATATCCTACTCATGTCTCCCATTCTTTTCAGAATGTGTGTTATAAATCTTTGTTATGGTGTCCCAACTTGTTTCAGTTAATCCCCTTTCTACCAGGAATAAAATATATTGGCCTGCTGGGTTCTTTCCAACGCTAGTGTCTGTCATATTATTGGAGAGAAAAATTCTGGCATCAGACCCAGCATTTGAACATATTACTCTGTTGTGCATGCACTGTACAAAGGACAACAGCACACAGGAATTGCCAAAACATTGAAGGATGTACACCTATTTCTTTCGATAATATCATTTTCTCATTTTTCTTATCCCCACATCTACATTCTGTCTCTCGTTATCTATTTTTATCTAGTTAAAAAAATCCCCCAATTATTCTTCGTGTCCCATCTCTCAAAACTCCTTACTTCGGTTTAAATCTATTGCTCTCATCTCGATGTAATGTGATTATAAGTGAATAACGTAAGTACAAAGACATGTAGGAGGAGTTGGCCAGAGTTAATTGGAAGGGAAGCCGAACAGGGAAGACCATGGAACAACAATGGCAGGAGTTTCTGTGGAAAATTCGGAGGATATCAGAAATTCATCCCAAAGGAGATGCAACATATTCATGGGAGCAAGGCAGCCATGAGTGATAAGGTATCAAACCAAAACAGGAAACATACAATGTGGTGAAAATGGTTGGGAATCCTGAGAATTAATTGGTTCTGAAACTACATAAGGCTGGCATCATTGACACTACAGAGCTCTTAATCATGGTCAGGGAGAGAATCAGGGAAACACATTCACCTCAAACACAGAAGATGGCATTACTGAAGGAAAACTACAGATGAATTAAATAATTGAATTAAAATCAGTTAAATGCTTTTGCGGAATGTGTCAGATTGAAAGCATGACCAAGGGAGAGACCCTCAGCAGAATGACGATTTGAAAATGAAAGTATTTGCACATCAGAAACCAGAGTAGGTCATTGAGTAGAGGGCTGATGAGTGAATGGGTCTCGATGAGAACTGGGGAACAGACAGCAGAATTGCATTGCAGATATTGCAGCTCAAAATTGTGTATCCATGTAGTGCTGCAGACCACAGCAGCAGAAGAAGCAGACCTGCATTCATACACAACCTGAAACATTTTGTCCTGGATAATCTCCTCAGTCTGCCATTCCCATGAACACGATCTATGGTTCAGTGACGAGTGTGGGTGAACGTGTCAGGGTCAGAACCACGTGAACCTAAACCTCATGCTAACACATTAAAGCTACCGCACTTGACCAACAGATCTGATTGAAGCTCTGAAGTCCTGCTACATTCAGTCATAAATGGTGATGGATGATGAAGCAAATTACAGAGGAAAGGGCTGCACAAACATCCCCATCCTAAATAATGAAACAGTCCTGCATATGAGCGTAAAAGACAAGCATGTAATCCCTACACCACCGTCAGCCAGAAGTGTTGCGTCAATGATCCATCTCACTTTCGTCATGATGCCCACAGCATCACAGATGCCAGTCTTCAACCAATTTGATTCACTGCATGTGACATGAAGAATCGGCTGAACACAGGCAAAGGCAATGGGCCCTGACCCCATTCCTGTAATAGGACTGAAGACTTGTGCTGCACAACAAGCCATGTTCCTGTGAAAGCTGTTTCATTCCAGCTCCAACTCTGACATCTCCCAGGCAATGAGGAAAATTACTCTTCTATGTCCAGTCCCCGAAGAGCGGAATAATTACAATCTGACCAATTACCATGCCCTCAATACATTCATGATAGTCAAATTGGTGGGAGTTATTTTTGACAGAACTGTCAAGCAGCACAGAAATAACCTGTGCAGTGTGGTTTCAGATAGGTCCCCATGTAGAGATGGTGCTGTTGTGGAAATGTCATTAGATTACTAATCCAGACTAGGTTAATGCTCTGGCAGCTGGTGTAAGTTAAAGAAACAATTAATAAAATATCGAGATTTAAAATCTGGTACCAGTAATAGTTACCCTGAAGGCAATGTTGATTGAAAACAGCAGTTTGCTTCCCTAATGTACTTTCAGGAAGTGAATCTCCTGTGGTTTCCTGATCTGGCCTAAAAGTGACTTCAGACGCACAGGCATGTGATAAACTCTTCAATGGTCTCTGTAATGGCTCCAAAATTATCATCTCTGCTTCTTGTCTGTCTCGCCCTGTCAGAGTTTATATATTTCACTGAGATCTCCACTCATTTTCATAAAGCCCATGGAATAAAGGCCCAGTCGCACCAAACTCTGCTCCCACAACAAGCCTGTCATCCCAGAGATCGGTCTGGTCATCCTTTGCTGCACTCCATCAATGTAAGGTTTGTCCTTTATCAGGTAAGGAGACCAAAACTGCACACAATACTGCAACAGTTCGAGATGGGGTCTCACCAAGGCCCTGTCCAGCTGCAGTAAGACACCCTTATTCCTGGACTCAGATCCCCTTAAAATGAAGGTCAACACACCATTTATCTTCCGAACTGCTTTCTGTTCCTGCAAAAAATAATTTTAGTGACTAGTATACAGGGAGATCCAGATCCTTTACAATATTAAAGGTACCCAACTGTGGGTCTATGTACACTGGTAAGTGTCCTAATGTCATTCCCAGTATTTTCTGGCTTCAGAACTCACTGCTGTGTATGGACGGTGGAGTTCGGTGAAGAATGAAACGAAAAGAAGCGTAAGTCCCTTTATACAGCAACATTTTACAACCTTTTCAAATGGAAGGCTGCCGTTCTCTTTTTCCCATCAAAGAACACAACGTCACATCTACCCACATTGTTCTTTATTGCCTCGCATTTGCACAGACACTTCACTTGCCTCAGTCACCTTGGAGCTTTTTTTACATTCTCCTCACCCACTCACAATCCGACATCAATTAATGCCATCAGCAGAATTGGAAATATTGCATTTGATTCCCTCTGACAAAAGTTTGGTGTGCATTTGAAATAGCTAGGACCCAAGCACTGCATCCTTCTACACCCCCGAGTCCTCTGCTCTAAAGAAAATATTGATTTATTCCTCCACACTGTTTCCTGTTAGCTCTCCCATTGTAAAACCATGCCCTTCTGTTAGCCCCAGTCCCATACGATTCAAATTTGCATAGTAGGCTTGGGGCTTGATCAAAACTCTTTCTGAAAATCCAATCGTATTGCATTGATTGCTTCTCCATAGTTTTGCTGAAAGTCAGTTTCTCAAATATGATTCCCATTTGATAAATCTCTGTTGTTTTTTTCTCAGCCCACTGCTTTCAGTTAAAGTACTTTCTCCATAACGTTTATTTGGTAACTGTATTCTATTCCCTTTTTCTCTCTCACCAGATTCAACTTTCCTCGTATTACGAGGAAGATTGTTTTTATGTTTTGTTTTCTTCTGTAAGGACATTACTGAAATATTTGCTGCATAGTTCTGCCATTTCCTTCTTCTCCATTCTCCATTCTCTGGGATAGACTGTATAGAACCTGCACGTATTTTTCCCTTAAGTTTGCCATTGACGTACTTTATGAAGCTATTACAAGTTCACTCTTATTACCATTGTGCATATAGAGTGTTCTGAAACCCATCGATTTCTGTCTTAAGGTTTTCAATGATTGACCTTGAACAACCATGTACTCATAGAAGCATAGACTCTGCACCGTCAGAAAAACAGCACGGTCTACATTTATCCCACGAGCTGGGAATGTGATGATACTTCAAGAGGTCGTCCAAGTACTTTGTAACAGATCTGAGGTTACCCGTGACAACTCCCTCTCCGGTCGTACATACCAGACCCCAAAACCCATCGGTAAAAAACAATCCTCAAGTGCCCTCTAAATCTCAAACACTTCACTTTAAGAATGTGCTCCCCCTTGTTCTCCCTCTGACTAAAATGAACAGCTGTTGTCTAACCACATTGTCCATGTCCCTCATAATCGTTTCCTTCTGAATCACATCCCCCTCAGCCTTCTCTGCTCCAAGCTAAACAACCCGAGCTTATCCAGCCTCCCTCCATAGCTGATATACTCCAT
>NW_025204348.1:8032-9326 GCF_004010195.1 Chiloscyllium plagiosum | reverse complement strand
CTTCCTCTTTTCCCACTCCCTCCCCCACTCCCCCACTCCCTGTCCCTCTCCGGACCCCTGCCTGTCTCAGTTTGTGGTGTGGTGTTGTTGGTGACAGGAGCCCATCGCTGAGATCCTGCTGAAGGCCTTTGATGTGATTACCATCGTGGTTCCACCAGCATTGCCAGCTGCCGTGACGGTGGGGGTGGTGTACGCCCAGAGACGGCTGAAGAGGCGTGGCATCTACTGCATCAGCCCGCACCGGATCAACCTGTGTGGGCAACTTGACCTGGTCTGCTTCGACAAGGTGGGTATGGGGGGCCGGGCAACAAGAGGGTATCCGTCTGACCAGGCCGAGAACCAGCCTGTCCCCAGGGACCACTCCCTGCGGCACTGACCTGCCCATCCCCCTACACCCCACTCTCTCAGTATTGACTCTCCGACAGTGCGGTACTCCCTCAGCACCGCCCCTCGGACAATGCGGCACTCCCTCAGCACTGACCCTCCGACAGTGCGGCACTCCCTCAGCACTGACCCTCCGACAGTGCCCGCTCCCTCAGTGCTGACCCTCTGACAGTGCAGACCTCCCTTAGCACTGACCCTCTGACAGTGCCCGCTCCCTCAGTGCTGACCCTCTGACAGTGCCCACTCCCTCAGTGCTGACCCTCTGACAGTGCCCGCTCCCTCAACACTGACCCTCTGACAATGCGGCAATCCCTCACTATTGACCCTCCGACAGTGCCCACTCTCTCAGTATTGACCCTCTGACAGTGCAGACCTCTCTTATCGCTGACCCTCTGACAGTGCCCACTCCCTCAGTGCTGACCCTCTGACAGTGCCCACTCCCTCAGTGCTGACCCTCTGACAGTGCCCACTCCCTCAGCACTGACCCTCCGACAGTGCGGCACTCCCTCAGCACTGACCCTCCGACAGTGCGGCACTCCCTCAGCACTGACCCTCCGACAGTGCCTGCTCCCTCAACACTGACCCTCTGATAGTGCCCCCTCCCTCAGCACTGACCTTCTGACAGTGCCCCCTCCCTCAGCACTGACCTTCTGACAGTGCGGCACTCCCTCAGCACTGACCCTCCGACAGTGCCCACTCCCTCAGCACTGACCCTCTGACAGTGTCCCCTTCCTCAGCCCTGACCCTCTGACAGTGTCCCCTCCCTCAGCACTGACCTTCTGACAGTGCCCTCTCCCTCAACACTGACCCTCTGACAGTGCCCCCTTCCTCAGCCCTGACCCTCTGACAGTGCCCCCTTCCTCAGCCCTGACCCTCTGACAGTGCCCCCTCCCTCAGCACTGACCTTCTG